>NC_142928.1:29037553-29060053 GCF_046866305.1 Octopus bimaculoides
GAGTGCAGCGCCATTAATCATATTTTACGTGATCAAAGATGATCGGGAATGTTACAAAATTCGGAAATACGGGAACTTGTATATTTTTGCGTGCAGGTCTTAATCTGTCAACCGTTTTAAAAATCTACACCTGATGCTTGAATGTCTGTAACCCCGTCCTCGCCTTGGTAGGAATTCTGGTCAGATTTCAAGCATAGGTATAATTTTCCTACCGTTAGACATGGAATTGTTGGGATTGTTGGGATTGTTGAAAAGCATCAACAATTTTTGTGTTATTTTGAAAGGTCCGTTTAAAGATTTACGCATTACAGGCCTCTACATGTGATATTGAAATTTCAAACATGCATTTATAGTAATATAGTTCATGAAGTATAAGTATAAGACATTAATCAACCAGAATGAGAAATTATGGATTCGGCAGTGATTTATACGGGGATTATTAAGTGCAATAGAAATCATCCGCACGAAAATAAACATATGCATAAATATATAAATAAATTTCCTTATATTTCAAAAAGTTTTAATTAAAAGAAGTCCTTCATCATTTGCAATGATATATCTTCTTGAGAAATATTTCTTATTGTAAAATTACGTAAGAATTTGTTAAATAAAGAGACATATACATACATGTGAATAAACACACACACATATAAGTATATGTATACACGCACATAAATATATACACACATACACACGCATATACATTTGCTTAAACATGCTTTCACGTATGTCGATAGGCATATGTTGTTTTCGATGGAACAATAATATTAATATTATTTCTCATTTTGAAAGCATTTTATCAAGTTATTTTACCATAGCACATTTGGGAATTGAATTCATATTTTTATAGAATCTCGCTCACACATGCACACACATGCCCACAAGACATGATTTAGAAAGAGATCATTGTAAGTGTGTGTGTGTGTGTGTGTGTATGCATATGTGTGTGTGTTTGTGTGTGCGTGTGTTTGTGAGTGTGTTTGTATACATGTATATATATGTATATAATTATTTGTTTATATATATAATACATAAAAATAAGGCAAAAGCACACACACATATGGGCACACAATTCGTTGCTTTTCATTGCTAGGTTTTTAGCGAAGTTATACGATATCAGCAACAAAAATAAAATATATATGAATAAAGTATAAAGAGATAGAAATGGCAAAATATAATTAGACAGAATAATATGGGATGTTCTAAGTAAATTAGAGAATAGTAAAGATTACACTGAGTATTGGGAGATCAATTAATGTGTAAATTAAAAAAGTAGCGAAACACAATGAGTGCTAATTTGTAATATGTAAATTTAGTGAACGCTAAGAGAATGTGCGAGGATAGAAGATAAAGGATATGACAGTTAAGTACTGGTCTGTTTTACGGTCGTGTAGTCTTCCAGTATTTTAAGAGAACATATCAAAATGGATGTATTTGGTAAATATTCCTAATCTGGCATTTACATTATATGCACTAGTATTGAAATTTTTGTTTTAGAGCAATAGGTTCTTTCTTAGTTATACTTCAGTCATTTCTCTCTTTTCATAATAATATAATCTGCATCGCTGAAAGATCTTCCATTTGATATTGAAAATCATGGACATGTTGAATACACGTGTCCGATGCGTTTGGTATTTAGGTGTATTTATTAATACGAATACGTGTGTAAGATGTGTTATTTTAAAATGTGAGCATGTATAATGTGTGTGTATATATTTATTTATTTATTTATTTATGTGTTTCAGCCAAGTGGCTGCGGTCATGCTGGTGCACCACCGCGATTTTCACGTTCCTTGCATAGCTCTTCTCCCCCACCTGACATGGCCCAATCAAGAGTTTTGATGGCACATCTGGTGTATAAGAGAATTTGACATAGCTGCCCTAAACTGCGTCTCATTACGAGCCATTGGTTCGTCTGGTATCGTGGAGAGAAAAGTGTCAAGTTTTGTCTTGAAGACCTCCGTATCCATGTCTTGCCTGTCTCTCAAATGTTTTGGCAGGGCATTGAAGAGCTGAGGTCCTCTGAAACCGAGGCTGCTGCAGTATCTCGTTCTTATGTGAGATGCAGTGGACGGTACCTTTGGCACCATACAGTGGCGACCCGTGCGGGCATTCCTGTAGTACTTGATGCCAAAGTTTAGCACCAGTCCTTCCAGTATTTTCCATATGTATATTATTACATATCTCTCCCGCCTGCGCTCCAGGGAGTAGAGACCTAGTGCCTTCAGTCGCTCCCTGTAGTTCATCTGTTGGACTGTGGCGATCTTTTTTGTATAGTGCCGCTGAATTGCCTCGAGGTCTGCTGTCCGCTTAACACTGTGTGGTGACCACAACTGAGAGCAATAGTGTAGGCGGCTCAGAACAAATGTCTTCCACAGAGTCAACATATACACATATGCATGTTTATATATATATATATATATATATATATATATATATATATATATATATATATATATATATATATATATATATATATATATATATATATATATATATATATATATATATATATATATATATATAGATAGATAGATAGATAGATAGATAGATAGATAGATAGATAGATAGATAGATAGATAGATAGATATACGTATATATATACATACATGTACGTATACACACACACATATATATATATATATATATATATATATATATACAGATATATATAATATAGATATAAATAGATAATTAATCGAAAAAGGCCACAGGTAGGTAAGTATTTACAAATATATTAGGAGTTTTGAATATTGTTTTCCCTGTACATATCTTACAAAGCTACAGATATACACATTTTTAACGTGTATATCCTTCAGCTAACACTTTTAAGTATAGACATTATTTCGCAGGATGACGTGTAGACGCATATGAATTTTCATTCCTTCATTCTACTCCTACTCAAAAAAAAATATTATATACCCATTAGAAGAGTAGTAAAAAGGCTTTCAGATGACAGTATTACCGGGATATGATTCACACTGCAAGTAGTTACGTTAGAGAGAACTTTCAACTGCTATACAATTGCATCTCAGTTACTTCTGAATAACGATTAGGAGAACCTCGTGGGCCTCGAGGAGGATGAATTACATTTTGGAAATAATAACCTGATTTACCTCCTCTGAAAAAGTTAAGAAGAACATTTTGAATAATATGGTGTTTATACCTTATGACTCGACATAAAGACCGGATGGTCTTTTACCACATTTTATCACTAATTTGAAGCACTAATTTACAGCATTTAAACGATAATGTTACTTATTATAGGCAGATAGCTGCATATATAAAGGACTGGTCTACTGAATATTGAAAATCATGATATTTCTATTATGACTGCCATTTCTGTATCGGGCGTTATGTTTTTATTCCTTTATTATATTTTCTGCCGCATTTATTATAATTATTTCATATATCTTTCCAATGCCAATTTAGGCTTTCCCCACTGCTTATTTACCGCCATGTTATTTCCATTTGAGGGCCCCTTACAACATTCTTCGATCACTAAAAATCAAAATGGCTAATCATTTTTGCCTCCGTATTACAGATAATCCCCTTTTCTCTATACAGCAATGAAGATCGATCCACATATGATTTCTGGTGGCAGACAGCCCATAGTCTGAAATTCCTTCAGCCATTTCTTACGGTTACTGCTGTAGGTTCTCTATCTCTAGTATGAAAACAATGGCTAATTTGTACATCATGACACCATAATATTGTATTATATTAGTAAAATTCATGCTCACTTTATCATATAATATATGAATTCTTGTTGCTTTTGAGTCATAGATTCTCAAAGATGTGTTTGTGTATATAACCCAAAGTTCAAGCAAGTGATCCAAATTTGAAGTGAATTTCGTATATATAGAGGATAAAATTCCTACTTCTGGATTTTTCTGTTTTCCAAAAAATAGTTTTTTAATGTGAGGAGTTGGAACCAAAATGTGAAGTAAGGTTCTTTTGTGAAAAAAACACTAATTTTCTTTATACGACTTCGTATCAGCATCACACACTTTTTAAATATTCTGCTTCTAACTGACAAGTGAAAATCAAAGCACTGCCTTTGATTCTGGTATCTGCTACTCATTAAGTGATTTGACATTATTATTCTTAGTTGAGCTTGAAAAAGTAACGCTGGAAAATATTTCAAACTTCTCATTTGTCTGATGTTTTATTATAGCCGATGTGTAAACTTTAATTAATGATAAAACAAAGAAAAAGAAAAAAAAAAACGATACGGCAGTAAATAAATTTTTAAAAATTGCTAGATTGTAAATGGCATGGAAAATGCTAAGAAACCTTAAAAGACTAAGATGCCCAGTGCTAGAATCGAACGACTCGATAATGTGGTTTTGTGGCGAGCTTCTTAACAAAACAACCAAATACACACTTACAGTGGCATGCATATAAAATTATGTATATCCATGCCTGAAGACGTAAGTGTATATCTGTGTATGTATTTGTTTTTTACGAATATCTTTAGAATCCATATCTACTTAAACTACCTCAAATAACAAACTCAGCAACATATATTCAAAAGCCAAGTCACCAAAATCGATGTGTAGGCAGACACTTAACCATTTTCAGGCAAACATATGTAGACTGTAAAACAATAAATGTCGAAAACACAGAAATAAAAAGACTATGAAAAGTTGAATCTCGATTGAAACGTAACAGTATTCTAACAAGAAGGTTTACACGTTGAAGATTTCCCATAAAGACTTGCATATGTGTAGGAAACGTATTCATATTCAGAAATAAATAAAAGTCCAATAAAAAGTTTGTGGTAAGTTTTGTGAATAATAAAGAAAACATACTGCAAAGAAAAGGTGTACCGTTTCATTTTGGGCGGCGTTAGTGAAGGACATTTAGTGTTATGAAATTGTGCGCGTTTCTACACGTTTATATTCATGTGTACACACATGCACAACACACACATACACGCACACATATAAATGTGTATGTATGTATACTTACACATATACACAGCCATATGCTATCTCTCTCTCTCTCTCTCTCTCTCTCTCTCTCTCTCTCTCTCTCTTTCACGCTCACAAACACACACACATACACACAGCAGCACTAACGTATATACATATGTACATGCTTCAAAATAGAAGTGTAAATATCGGAACGGTGGTTTAATTTACGTGCATATAATTCTGCGGTTGAACTTATCTTTATGACGAAGTCTTCGTTTATCTTATTTTAATTTTTTGCCTTCATTGCTCTGTTTGTTATTGCTGCAGTACCATTTGTTGCCGAGACGTCTACCACACACACACGCACGCGCACACACAGACACACACACACACACACACACACACACACACACGCACACATACATATATACGTATGCATGTATACTTGATGTGTTTATATATATTCATTGCACACACACACAAAAGATTGTGTGTGAGGGACACATGGAACAAATGTTCAGTTGATTATTCATACAACTATGAACATATTCACATACATACACTAACGCACATAAGTATACAGTGATACACACATATAGGTGCAGGCATGCGCGCTCACACACACACAATCCCCAAACGTATACATGAATGCAATTTACATGAGTATTTATGCACACACACACACACACACACACACACACACACACACACACACACACACACACACACACATATATATATATATATATATATATATATATACTAAATACGGTAATCCCTCGCCATATCGCGGTTCACTTATCGCGGTTTATTATTTAAGCTTACGTCGATTCCTCTGTGGTGCTGTTTTGCAGTTTTAATAAAATAAATATATACAAATTATAAAAAATAATAATAATAAATATACAGTACAGTAGTGCTTCTACTTCGCGGATTTTCATATATCACGGGTTTTTTGGGAACGTAACACCCGCGATAGTCGAGAGATATATATACATCTATTTATATGCATTGATGTTCATTCTTTTATCCTGTTACTTGCTTCAGTCATTTGACTGCGGCCTTGAAGGGTTTTAGTGGAACAAATCGACATTAGGACTTTATTTTTTAAAGTCTATTACTTATTCTATCGTGCACTTTTGCCGAACCGCCAAATTAGGGAAACTTAAGCACACCAACACCGGTTGTCAAGCGGTGATGGAGGAATAAGCTCAGACACAAAGACACATACACAAAAATACATAAATACATATTATATATATATATATATATATATATATATATATATATATATATATATATATATATATAAATATATATATTAGAAAAATAATAAGGTACTCAGAGATCTGGATGGTTGTACATTTACAGATTTTTATTAATATGTCACATGCTTTAATAAAGCATATATCAGCGCTTGTATCTACTCTAATAGATTCTTCAGATTTAAATCTGACTGGATTGTGTAATTTTTTCCTCCGTCTTCCTTTTCTCTTGGACTTTCCTCCGTCTCTGCTGAAACGCTTTGCGCGAAACGTAAAACTAACTTTCGTTCCTTCTCTGAGCATCTGCTAATACTTTGCATGTACCACATTCTCGCGTTGTTGTTTTTTCTTGTCCTTATTATTCGTTTTATTTTTGGGATTCATACACATATACATATACATACATATATATACACACACACACACACATATATATATATATATATATATATATATATATATATATATATATATATATATATATATATATATATATATATATATATATATATACACACACATATGTATGTGTATATGTATATATATGGATATAGACTCCAACGTACGCGCATACAAACACATATATTTCCAGAAATGTATGCATGAATGTATGTATACACACTCGTAAGTGTACAGATAAGCGCTTGTAAATATGTAAATATGCTTATATTTTCTACATATGTATGCATGTATATATGTGTAAATGTATGTATATACGTACATAGGTATGCATGTTCGTGTGTATGCATGCATTTATATATGTATAACGTAAACGGCTGGCTACTCGGTGATATACATTCGGCGTGAATTTTAGGAACAAGCGTCACCCCTTTTAACAAAACCGGGGTTCAATTTTGGCAACTGATAACAACACAAAACTCAACTTTGTTGGGTAACTGACTATACATTAATAGTGCAAATATATATACCCAAATGCATGTATATATACGGTAGGTGGATCTTTTTTTTTATGAATGTGAATATGTATGTGTTTGTGTGAATGTGTGTGTGTATTTGTGTGTGTATTGTGTATTTTTGTGTGTGTGAGAGTTTGTGTCTGTTTGTGTGAACCCTTGTTTTACAAACGTAGAAGAATTATTCAGTATAGAAACTATATATTTTATTGCAGGATAAGGCTTCCTGAATCATTGCTCTGAGGTTCAGGTTTCGAAGTATTCAAACGCTTCACGTGTCTGCAACTTGAAACGAATGAGTAAAGGTTCATAACAATATATATCTTATATATATATGTATACGTATATATATATATATATATATATATATATATATATATATATATATATATATATATATATATATATATATATATATATATATATATATATATATATATATATATATATATATATATATATAAATATATATATAAATAAAAGATAATAAGAGTGAAAAAACTACAGAAGGCTTGTGTTACATGGTTAAAGTATATATTTAAATTATGTCAGAAAAATGTTAGAAAAATGTTAGAAAAATGTTAGAAAATCTTTTTGGTATATAAACATTGTATTTTGAGAAATAACCAGTTTCGTGTTGTCTTTTCAAATTTCTCTACTTCATTGTGTCGTGTTCGTTCCAGTCTGAGAAATATATATATATATATATATATATATACATACATATAAATACACACACACACACACACACACACACACACACACACACACACACATATATATATATATATATATATATATATACATAAATATAAATTCGTGTTTATGTGTTTATATGTATTATGTATGTGTTTGTGTATGTGTGTATGTGTGTGTGTGTGTGTGTGTGTGTGTGTGTGTGTGTGTGAGAGTGTGTGTGTGTAAAGTAAATTTCCAAATTAGGTTGGTAGGGATATTCATTCTTATTAGGTACCGTATTATCTGTTACCGGTTAATAATCCTGGCTAACCCACGTGAGTGTAGAAAAAATCCAGTTCGTTTATTTTACTATCCTCAGTAAATCCATAGAGACTGCATGTTATCGATAGAGAAAAAAAAAATGATAGATTAATAAGAAGGGGAACAGAAACTTATATATCCACTTTTATTCTGCACTGAATCAAGTCTTTCCATTTCTTCACCTACTTATGTTTCTGCTGCAGTTTTGTGCACAATGCAGAATTTTGCATCTTGGTGTGCATTTTGGTGCTAATTGCTACTTCTTCTGGTCAGGTCGCTCTTGTGCGCTATTGGTAACATGTAACCCAGTACAACCTGTCACATGGTCGGGTCGTTGGTGACTAGACTGGAAACCTAGATGAGAGAGAGAGAGAGAGAGATAGAGAGAAAGAGAGAGAGAGATTCAGAACTCTTCTAAACTAAATACAAATCCAACCAAAATAGCTGGTAGTTGTTCATTTTATATATGTTTCGCAAGCTGAACTTCTGAGATTACCTTAAAATAGGATGCATGTATATAAACATATATGTGCAAGTATGTACATACATGTATGTATATATGCATACATTTATATATTATTTATATTATATATATACATAAGTAAAAAAAGAGCGAGTGCGTGGCACTACAATTGATATTCCAAAGGTTAAACAAAAAGAACACAACAAAGGGAAAACTTAGACGAAAACTTGACGAAAGCACAACAGTAGGGAAAAGGTGATAAAAGTATGATACAAAGAACGTCGCCACGGATTTTTCTTTTTAGTTAGTTTCCGAGCCGTCTTCGTGGTTTCGCACGCTTTAAAACCAAGACAACTCTTATCACGGAGGAACATTAAGCTTCAGGAAAAAGATAACGAATGTATACGAGAGCAGAAGAAAATAGCATAAGCGTGTGCAACAAGAAAAATAATGAGGAAGATATAACAGACAATGAATGGTACAATAACAACAAAAAATGCTTTTAGGCTATTCAGTGCTGAAAAGAATAATTATAGATATGCAAAATATATTTACACACATATATGTAAATATCTGTGGAGGCGCAATGGCCCAGTGGTTAGGGCAGCGGACTCGCCTCAACTTCCTCTCACTCTTTCTTCCTATTTCTTGGGTAACGCTGCGATGGACTGGCGTCCCGTTCAGTTGGGGGAAACCGGGCCAATGAACCTGGCTAGGCTTTTAAAGGGCGCATAAAAAATAAAAGTGTAAATATGTATGCATAAATAAGTGTGTACACACATACCTATATTGGTTCCAGACTTCGGCACAATACCAGACTGCTACTTATTTCATCGCACCCGAAGGGGTGAAAGGCAAAGTGAATCTCAGGATGTAGAGATGTATCAAATGCCGCTAAGCGTCTCTCCTCGTGTGCTAACGATAGAGCAACATCGCCACCTTAATGCACACGCCCACACATATATTAACAAAACCCTTGCTAAAAACTCAAACCCTAAGATCCATGCGCACACAAATACATCCACTCGCGAAATTACTCACTCACACATACTTACACGTGTCTGTGTGTGTGTGCGTGTGTACTTATTTAGTTTGTTATTCTTTATTTAAAACTTTTCTTCTCTTCCGGGCTTAATTTAGTACTTTAATTGACTTCGCATCCTCGTAGACGCGTGAGAATCCTCTGTTATTTTCTTCAATGAATATATTATTGTGTCAATGACTAATATTATCTTTTGCTGAAAATTTAAATATACCAACAAAATATACATTATACATATATCCACACACAGATATACACCGATAAACAAACCAGATAATCAGAACTATAGGGAAGAAAGCCACAGTAACTATTGGCCCCAGGTTCCTTGTCGATTCTAAGGTCATTCAAATAACCCTCTTCAGAAGACTGATGGTGATTGTGTGTTAGTGTGTGTGTGCTTATTGGTAGACACATAGAAAATCGTTATGTATCTCTTTATATCTTTAATCTTTCATCCTTTACTTGTTTCATGCATTAGACTATGGCATCACCTTCTTCTTGTTCTTCTTGTTCTTCTTGTTCTTGTTCTTGTTCTTGTTCTTGTTCTTGTTCTTGTTCTTCTTCTTCTTCTTCTTCTTCTTCTTCTTCGTCTTCTTCTTCTTCTTCTTCTTCTTCTTCTTCTTCTTCTTCTTCTTCTTCTTCTTCTTCTTCTTCTTCTTCTTCTTCTTCTTCTTCTTCTTCTTCAAGCCATGTACTTTTTGTTTCGGACTCTTATGTCATACCACTAAGTTATGGGGACGTAAAGACAACAACGCAGTTTCAAGTTGTGCTGAGAGACAAACAGACACAAGGCCATAGATATATATATATATATATATATATATATATATATATATATATATATATATATATATATATATATATATATATGGGAGAATTTACGAAAAAACAACAGACGAGGACAGGTGGTGTAAACAACAAAAGGATGTATTAGTTTAACGCTCGGGAATACAGAAAGTCTTTAACGTTTCGAGCTACGCTCTTCAACAGAAGATGGAATATACGAGAATTTATTGTTAATCACGACAATTGTTTTGATATATCTAGCATCGATTCCTCTTGGGTGGGACACTCAACAACTGGTTCAGGAGCATATAGCGGCGCAGATCTATCTCATTGGGTGGTAATAAATAAATACAACTCGTTAAAATGACTATTCCGCAATATTTTGTAGAAAGAAAAGCAGCCAGACGGAGGAAATATCTGCATTTATATAGATCAAAAATAAAATCACAGATGATAAAAGAGAAACGAACACGTAATCCAGCGAGAAAAGTATTTAAAATAACCGTTAGCAAATATGGATGTATAAACACCCACGAGCAGGCTGCATATCATGAGTACACTCGCTCATACAAGCATCCGCAAAAATATGAGCATACGCACACGTGAGGTTTGGTGTACTCATGATCACAAGGCGAGTTATTTATCAACTTGGTGATTATAAGAATGGGGAGTTTAAAAGTAAACTTAAGTCATCCATAGCTTAAAGTAAAATAAGTTAACAGTTACTCAAAATTCATTCTCACTGCATTGTGCGAAAGTGCATTTATATGCGTGAAGGCATCTCGAGAGTCGTTCAGAAATTCTATTAATGACCTTCTCGTCAGTCCACAGAATATGCAGGGATTCTTCGGAGCATAGACGGCATCTCCTGAAAATTATATAGTATGGTTTCACGTATCTTACTATGGACCAATTAATGTTGTACTTAGGCGTCATACAAAATCTGCCGAAGATGAATGTCTCTTATTGATTGTCTTAAAGCTGGCAGCATGTATACGATAACGATTGTTAAATGAATCAGCCGTCAACCCAATTTAAACATACGGCTCTCCCCTTGTGTGGACGGTACATTTATATGCAAGATTTGTACTCATACAGATTCATCAAAAGACATTTTGATTTTTCTTTGCATGAGCATTTATCGTATTTATTTGTATATAAGGCAGTCCCGACTCCATTTACCGGCCTTGTTATCATGTTAGTTGTATCATATGTATTTCTACTACTACAGATTGGTTGTAGTTTCTGTTTATATATATATATATATATATATATATATATATATATTTATGTGTACACATACTCACACACACATATACATATCTAAAATTAGGTAATGGAGTAGATAAAATCCAGGCTACATATGTTTCACAGCAAGCAGAACCTCCGAATTAGTAATTATTTAAGTGAAGGATAATCCACTAGCCATTCATCAGACCTAAGATACCTTAATCAAATGAACTTTACATTCTCGTCAAGGAATCCCATGTTTTGTCGGCCCGAGGCTATAGTAGTATGATCTTTCCCAAAGTACCACGCAGTTTCGTATGGTTTCGAAGCAAGTCTTTTACCACACAATCCTGCCTGGGCCTTTGCGAAGAAATTAGCCAATGCAAATGTGCTAGGAAATACAAATTAAATCAAGAAAAGTGAATTGAATTTCCGATCTAATACGCATTTTATAACTTGTACAAGTGCGTTCGAATCCCAGCGGTGGCTTCTTCTTTATAACTCCTTATTAACCACATCTGTTACAAGCAGTGGAGGCGCAATGGCCCCGTGGTTAGGGCAGCGAACTCGCGGTCATAGGTTCGCGGTTTCGATTCCCAGACCAGGCGTTATGAGTGTTTATTGAGCGAAAACGCCTAAAGTTCCACGAGGCTCCGACAGGGGATGGTGGCGAACCCTGCTGTACTCTTCCACCACAACTTTCTCTCACTCTTACTTCCTGTTTCTGCTGTGCCTGTAATTCAAAGGGTCAGCCTTGTCACACTGTGTCACGCTGAATATCCCCGAGAACTACGTTAAGGGTACACGTGTCTGTGGAGTGCTCAGCCATTTGCACGTTAATTTCACGAGCAGGCTGTTCCGTTGATCGGATCAACTGGAACCCTCGACGTCGTAAGTAACACCGATATCATTTATAAAGCACAATAAATAAACTTTATTACTTCGGACATTTCCAGATTTAGTGCTTGACTTTATACTCAATATATTAATCAATTCTTAATTACTTGCAAAATCACGAATGCTGGGTTTCATATTTTACAGTATTCTTTAACATTTATTCATGAATTATTTATACTTTACACTGCTGTATATCAATCTGCTAATTCGAACTCTCATTAGACTTCCATTCGTGACTTAAAACTTATCTGGCTTACATAACGTCCACGTATTTCTAAAACTACATTATATTCATTCTTCGTTAAGATGGAATTAAGTTAAGTGTGTCGAGAGAATTTCATCGTCAGAAATGTAACGGAGAAGAAAACAAAGGAAAGGAAAACGCTTCTATAATATTTATTTGTCTGCGGGACTAAATATATATTGATATAACACATCTATTTCATCTTCAGATATTATATCTTTTATCTCTTACTTGTTTCATATCATTAGGTTGCGGCCATGCTGAGGCACCGCCTTCAAGAATTTTAGTTGAATAAATCAACGCCAGTACTCATATTGTTTTTGTAGCCTGGTAATTATTCTATCGGTCACTTTTGCCAAACTGCTAACTTACGGTGAAGTAAACACACCAACACCGGTTGTCAAGTAGTGGTGGTAGTGGGTGGGGGGGACAGAAACAAACACAAATACACAGACAGACAAACACACACACATGCACATACACACACATACACACTCACATCTATATCTATATCTATATATTTATATATTTACGATGGGCTTCTTTCATTTTCCTTCTAACAAATCTACTCACAAGTCTTTGGTCTCCCGTGGCTATAGTAGAAGACCATTGCCCAATGTGCCATTCAGTAGGACTGAACCAAGTGGTTGGGAAACTATATTCTTACCGTACAACCATCTCTGCACCTATGGAGTAGTTTCATTTTCGATGTTTCACTGAAACATAGGCTTTTTGATTTTCAAAAGAAATAAATCAGCTGAGGTCAAATCGTGACCGTAACTTCACTTCTTGAACTGAATAAGAGTAAATTCTTTCAGTATCATGCCTTAATGTTGATTGTGGCGAGTACATCATAATTCCTCTCCCAACCATTTGATGGTCATATAGTAACTTAACATCGCTTTCGATGGCCAGGGTCCTCTAAGGGGCAGCTTGCGTAGTTTCTACAATTGCAAGTTGGTTCTTGTGTCTTGAGGTATTCAATTGCATGCCTTGGCAGCAGCAGTATACCTGGGAATCATTTTTAGCTGACCTTAATTATATTCGTATTGAATCATCTTTTTAAACTTGTTCGCATGTAGTACAAGCTTTCCGTACTACAGGAAAGAGTTTAGTGGCTATATTTGTGCTTTCATTCATTCTGTATGGTGGTTCATATGAGATTGCTTTCGTCAGCCTCCTTCCTATACAGTAAGGGGCGGTACTGCTGAAGGTGCTTTTGCTTTCGACAGAGCAACCCGTGTTGCCACATCAAAATAACACTACCAGATTGCATGTGGAAACTTTTCCGTTTGCTAGTCACAAGACAATTATTGTTGAGGGACAAAAGAAACTCCAAGTACGGCTATCGTTCCGCTTTCTGCAAATACAACAACTTCTTTAGTGTTTGAATCTAGTGTTATGTTTAATGCTGATATTTGAGTCAAATTTCTTGAGTCAAACCTTTTTCCGCAGAAAAAGACAGAGTCATAGAACGCTCTTTGATGCTGAGATGATCAGACCCACAGGCTCATTGACATTAACTTCATTTTATCTGAGCTGGAGACAACAGAAACTTACTCTCATTTTAAAATTTATAGAAATCATGTTATGTTATGTTTGTGACTGCTTAGCGTTCATTGTCCCCGAATTAATTTCGTAAATTCTGTGTTGAAATGTAGCACTTCAGAAAATAGTTCCATATAAAGCTGATCAGAAGATCATCATATTGAACTGTGTGCACTGGTAGAGTGACTTATTTCGATACTTGATACTATAGTTGAAATGTGTAAGCTTCATAATTTTCTAATTCCGGGTCAGCTACATAGAGAAATGGATTACGGACTACCAAGCACACTTGAAATAAAATGTATACGTTGGTCTAGAGATGTGTAATGCAAAGTGGGCGCATTAGGCAGACTCTCAATTTTAGTTGGGTGGCTAATTCTCTCGGCTGCATGTCGTTTGTACTACAAACAGGGAAGTTTGTTTACCCCGGGTGGTTTAATTATTTTAGTTTTGTAAGAATTTAGACCTCATCGTATTATTTAGTTCCTATATGTGCGCATAACAGGAGATCTGAAGCGCTTCTTATTTGCCGCCGTCAAAAACGCAATGGCTGCCACTGGTCTCGCTATAGTGATCATACGTTAAACGTAATCTCCGCCGAATTCCCGGTAAATCGGTAAAGAACAACATACGTAGAAAATCGTTACTTTGGAATAACGATATTCAACTATTTATTTTTTGCTCAGGAGACTTAGTGGACGGTAAAGTTAGACGCTGTGAGACCTGGGCTGAGAGTGTTAAGTTCTGTCTCCGAATTACAACTCATCCTCAAACCTGTATTCATCAATTTACAGGTATTTACGAAGAATATCAATTGTATTGACATTCCCAGTCTACGATAATCTGGAAATATCAAGCACACTGATTTACTTATTTAAGAAAAATAAAATTAATAATCATGTATATCGCTTAATGTATATTTGTCCTATGGTGTTCATATTCATGTGTGTTTTCACGAGTAAGTTAACAGAGAAATGGCTTTCCTCTGTTCTAGGATTATAGTGGTGGAAACAGATGATACACAGCCTAAGCATTTGAAAGTTAGAGTTTACGGGACAGTTATGAAGGGAGGTCGTCAAAGATTGGTTTGAATGCTTGCAATAACAGGAATTCTACAAATACACACAAGGATATTTCATGATATCTAGTAGTACAACGTATTAGGCGTACTACTTGCGTGTGTATACATGCGGGAATTTGTATAGATGCTTCACCACTGTATGTTTATATATTTGTATGTGTGTCTTTGTGTGTATGTATCTAATAAGAAATAATCTTCAAAGTCTTAAGTATCATAAGAAGAGGGAGAGCTGTACACAAGTACTTGAAACTATTGCTATGTCTGCAGTGGAAACACAAAATTATAAATAGTAAAGATTAGTGTCATATTTTGCTTAGGAATGTATATGTATGACGCTAAGTGGACATAGGGATAAAGGGCCTCTCTCTACTTCATGGTAGACTGGTCTTATTTCATTTAAATACAATTAATATATTTAAGAAGAGTTATCGTATCAGAATGTTACAAAAGCTTTATTTCTTCATATTGGTTATAGTGAAAGAGGTAACGCGTGGAGTACTTAGTCTACTCGTTATTTGATATTGCATAAATTAGTACCACACTAGCCCGGATTAAAAGTACTTTTAAGTACTTTTATTCATCGCTCTGATGATGTTAAAAATCAACACTAGTTTTAACAGGTGATACATCTTTCGAAATAACATCAACCATTTCCTAGATCAATTAAATTGACTACGTGTGTGTGTGTGTGTGTGTGTGTGTGTGTGTGTCTGTGTGTGTGTGTGTGTGTGTGTGTGTGTGTGTGTGTGTGTGTGTGTGTGTGTGTGTGTGTGTGAGTGTGTTTGTGTGTATGCATGCAAGGTGTTCATAAATTATCTTTCAAAACTTCACCAAAAAATTTTATATACGGATTTTTCAGTAGAGTTCATTGGAAAACATTGGTAAACAGATAAATGCATAATGGAAAGTTCAGAACATTTCCATGTGGACGCCATTATTGCAGGTAACATATCTCGATTTCAAATTTCAGATGTAAAGATAATTTATGGACAGTCTATAAAGCATATATATATATATATATATATATATATATATATATATATATATATATATATATATGATATAATGTAACATATATATGTTTATATATATATATATATATATATATATATATATATATATATATATATATATATATATAATGTATATGTATATATATATATATATATACATGTGTGTGTGTATAAATATTCATGTATATACATACAAATGTATATACATATAGATATAGACGTACATACTTGCATACACACACATACACATACCATGTTACATTGAAGGAAAAGAAAAACATAATGGTAACGATCACAACCAGTTTAGACAGCGTCTGTAAGTTTTTCAGTTTTTATTTGAGTTCTTTTCCTATCGTTTGGAAATGATCAGAACAATAGAATACGTCATTTGTTCCTATAATTTCTTATAATTTCTTTGCTGTATGTATTAAATTCCAGTATCAAATCCACCAAATTTATCTTAATGACTAGAGAGCTAATTTCTTTTTTTTTTGTTTTTTTTATTTTTTGTTAATAGTATCTTTTTCAGTATTAGATAAGGTTTCTTTCAGCACTATATGATACATAACCAACAGTTCCCCCGTGTGGATTAAATGTAGCCCATTTGCATCCAGTCGTTGAAATGGGATGGCTCAATACCTGCTGTTTAACATTCGACACTATTTTGAAGCAATCCCATAAACTGTGATGTTATCAGTCATTACTTACGTGTCTTTCATTTCAGTTTTGCGCTCAAGATATTGCAGAGTGACCGTAAAATCATTGCTTGTAAGTATTCAGAAGATATATTTTTTTAGACCAGCATGAACTATTGAATTCATCACAGAAAAAGTCTTGTATTATTTGAACGAAACAATGTGTCTTTTTCGCCCCATAATAGTCAACTGCTAAAATTTCTGGATGTGAGTGTATATGTATGTGTGCGTGTTTGTGTGTTTGTGTGTTTGTACGTGTGTGTGTGTGTGTGTGTGTGTGTGAATAGACATTGGTAATTGGAAGCATACAAATCAAGTAGTATCGTGAAAAAAAATCTGTGTGAAGTGGAAATGAGGGTAACACTGAAGGGAATATTGGAATATAATGTAGAGCAATATAACAGTGATTCGAAACGTAACTTACCCGTGTATATGTATTACATACATGTGTACACACACACACATACGCGCACGCACGCACGCACGCACGCACACACACACACACACACACACACATACACACACGCACAAGTGTTCTCCATCTATACGTTTGCAGGTGTGTACATGCATGTATGTATACGTTCATATATTCCCACAATGATGGACAACAACACACGATTAAACACTCACACACGCACATTTTTATAATAATAATAATAATAATTTCTACCAAAGGCACAAGGCAAAGTCGTCTTCAGCTGTATTTGAAATAACAACGTAGCGACAGACGAAATACAGCTTAGCATTTCGTCTTGGCGTGCTAACGATTCTGGCAGCTCGGCGCCTAATAATAATAATAATAATAATAATAATAATAATAATGATAATAATAACAATAATAATAATAGGCACACGCCAGAAAAGGTTAAAGAAAATGAGAAAACAACCATACTCTGGGATATGCTAATACATATAGATAGAGAAATGTTGGATACAGTCCTCAAAGATAACCAAGAAAAAAAAAATGCTTTCTTATCGATGTATCACTACCAATAGGTTATAATGTTTCTCAAAGAGAAACGGAAGTACTTTACAAATACAAAGATCCAGAAATAGAGGTAATTCGAACGTGGAGCCTAAAAGCAGAAACAATTCCTATCATAGAAGGCGCATTAGGTATAATAAAAACATTCAGACAACTGCATAACAAAAACACTAGGACTTACAAGTATATACAACATATAGTAAAGAGCACTACTAGGCACCGCTTGCATACTACGTATAAACATTTTCAATACAGTAAAAATAAGAGCATCACAGCAAACCACAGCACGTACCTAAGGCACTAATTATTATTATTATTGTTCAGTAGTTTTATTTTTATAACGTGCTTTCACTTCACTACCGAGCGCAGCTCTGTGCGCCTTGGGTATGTGCTGTGGTTTGCTGTGGTGCTCTTATGTTTACTGTATTGAAAGTGTTTTGCGTAGAATGTGTGCAGTACCCAGTAGTGCAATTTTCTGTATGTTATATATATTTGTAAGTCCTGGTATTTTTGTTATGTATTTGTCTGAATATTTTTTTATTATACCTAAGGCACCTACTATGATAGGAATTGTTTCTGTTTTTAGATTCCACGTTTGAGTTATCTCTATTTCCAGGTCTTTGTATTTTGAAAGTTTTTCCATTTCTTTTAGAGAAACGTTGTCATCTGCTGGTATTGATACATCAATTAGAAAGCATTTTTTTCTTCATGATCTTTGACAACTATATCTGGTCTATTTGCCTTAATTTCTCTATCTGTGTGTATTGGCATATCCCAGAGTATGGTTGCTTTCTCGTTTTCTGTAACCTTTTCTGGCGTGTGTTTATACCATCTTTTTTCTGTTGTTATTCCATAGTGTTGGCATAGCTTCCAGTGTATATAGGTCCCAGCTCTGTCGTGTCTGTGAATATTATTATTATTATTATTATTATTATTATTATTATTATTATTATTATTATTATTATTAATGCTGTTGTTATTATTGTTTTCTTTCACTTATGTGACGCATGATTGACTCATGATGTTGTTCTTTGAATTTTGCCTCAAACCCTGATCTTAAGCTTATTTGTTGATTTAGTTTACATATGCATTGTACTTTGCGGTAAACATGAAGTCGGAATGATGTATTTGAATTGAAATTAACTTGAAATCCTTGTCATTAGAAAAAAAAAAATCTAACTTTGGCTCGAGAGTTTCTCTCGTCTGCAGGAATGGTATTAAGATAGTGAATTCGTCTGCAGGACGGATAGTGAATTATAATTTTATATGCAGTTTTCCGTCTTGATTTAAATACTGTTTTCGAATAGAAGGAATACTGGTGGAAGGTACGAGTGACGACTTCAATAAAATGTAGGCACAACAGGCCTGATATAATGATTTCGGATACGGGAGAGAAACTGCACAGTTGTAGAAATTAGCTGCCCAACAGGTGTTAACATAAAGCTGAAAATCATTAATAGAAGTATTAATTATGTACACCACTACCACCAACTAATATGTAGTTTTGGTGACTTAGCTTATCATCACGCACAAAAAATTCTAAAATCATACATGATTCACCACTAATAAAGTAGAATTCACCTATCGCTAGCATCGTATTGTTCTATTGCAAGGTACCGACTTAGGGCTACTAACTGTTTGGTAATTTCATGTAAGCATTATCAAGAGAAATTGACAGGCATATCGCCGTGTACTAACTAACGCACCAATTGTAATAACACAGGCTACGGTAGAATTAGGCGTAAGCAATTTTCCGTTTAGTTACTTGGGTGGTTTAGCATAACATATCTAATTTCAAGATTTTTTGGAACATTCTCTTCCAGCATCCAAATCACTCGTATGCTTCTAATCCACTCTGCGTGTGTGTGTGTGTATGTGCATGTGCGTGTGTGTGCACGTGCGTGTGTTTGCGTGTGTGTGTATGTATGTATCTCTGTGCGTGTGTCTGTGTGTCTGTGGGTGTGTGGACATGCGCGTGGGCGGTTGCTAAACAGGTTTACTTTATTTCCTCAAAGTGAATCGTTTTAGGGTGGCTGAGTAATGCATACGAATCTACAATGATTATTTCTGACACAACGATGAATACGGATCACCGATGTCAACAGCTAAGTATTGATAGGTGCGGGGAAATAATCCTACCACCACAGAACCATAAGAAATTCTATCGCTTCTAACATAGGAGCGCACTGAGCATGCGTCTATTATGGTAGTTTGACCTTAGAGTCGATCTTAGCGCGAGGCATAATAATGCCCTTATATAAATAAATATATTTTGGGGAATAAATGATGGATTTTTCCCTTATGAGGTTGTTTTTCACGCTAGTTACTTGATAAATTCTTATAAAAGAATTTATCCTAATTTTGAATTAAATAAATATATAGCCAGAATATATTCAGTACTGAATTTATTCTGAAAAAAACACATGTACCGAGATGCAATTCGAAAAAGTTCGCCACTTACATAGATATATAGAGATAAACAATCTTCTATGTACTATGCTGGATACATGAGGTGTTCGTCTGGTATTTTGATTTTTTGTTTATTTTTATGTGTCTTGACCATACTATACTGATGAGTAGAAGTTGCATAATACTGTAATAATTACGAAATCATGATCTATAGTTTAGTCTGTTTTTAAGGTGCTAGCTTTGAGAGTTGCATTTCTTCGCGTTCGGTAAAAATGTGTTTATTATGGTAGTTTGACCTTAGAGTCCCTCTTAGCGTGAGGCATTCATGTATAGTAATGCCCTTATATAAATAAATATGTATATATATATATATATATATATATATATATATATATATATATATATATATATATATATATATATATATATATATATATATATATATATATATATATATATATATATATATATATATATATATATATATAAAATAAACTTACTTGTATATAAGATAAACTTACTTGGAAATGGAAGCGTTGCACCCTCCGCAAATCCCAAACTTTATTTTGGTTTGCGGGAGCAACTGCCTTTTGAAGCCTCATATTGTCATTAATTGTTCGAAATAAAGAGTAGATGGACAGCCGACAACTGATGAAGGGCCGTTCGTTATGTTACTTGTTTTGTTTTCCATCTGTTTCTCTCCTTCTTCCTACACCGAAGTTTGTCTTCGTAGTTTAAGTTTTGTGACGTCCTGTACCCATATATGCATATATATGTATGTAGATATGAATATATGTATATATGCATATATATACGTGTGTGTATGTATATGTATATATGAGTTAAACTTCAGACAACCACCTGTGTATATATATTATGTAATATGTAGCTTATATATATTTTTTTAAATTTTTTATGCGCGCTTATTAAAGCCTAGCCAGGCACATGGGCCCGGTTTCCCGGTTTCTATGGCGTATGTGTCCCTCCCCCTCAGCTGGACGGGACGCCAGTCCATCGCAGCTTTACTCAAGAACAAGAAGAAAGAGTGAGAGAAACCGGAGCGAAAGAGTACAACAGGGGTCGCCATTCTCCCACCCTGCAGGAGCCTCGTGGAACTTAAGTTTATATATATTAATATTTTACATATAGCTTTACACATATTATATCTATCTATCTATCTATCTATCTATCTATCTATCTATCTATCTATCTATCTATCTATCTATCTATATATATATATATATATATATATATATATATATATATATATATATATATGTATGTATATATATATATATATACATACATACATACATATACATACATATATATATATATATATATATATATATATATATATATATATATATATATATATATATATATATATATATAGAGAGAGAGAGAGAGAGAGAGAGAGTTATTAATATATCTAAGTCTCTCTAAAGGAGACTACGGCAGCAGTACTGGAAATTAATAGTTATCGCCAAGCCAACATGGCAGTCCCAAAATTAGGACGAAAGCTGCTAATTCACGGCAGCTTTCGTCCTAATTTTGGGACTGCCATGTTGGATTGGCGATAACTATATATATATATATATATATATATATATATATATATATATATATATGTGTGTGTGTGTGTGTGTGTGTATGTATGTATACATGTATGTATATATATAATGTAATAGTGAATAGATAATACCAAAGATTTTTACCAGTCTTCTGTTTTGATATGTAATCATTTGGCAAAAATACATTTTCCAGTATTTTCCAAATTTTATGCATACCTCACATAAATATACATCTACATACAACTTTTGGGGTGTGGAATAAGCAGATGTGCACGAAGAGGACACAGCTTTGAGTATAAACCTATCTATATTATATTTATGTGTAATATAATTATATATATGTATATATATGTATGCATGTATATTTGTACGTATGTATGTATGTATATACATATATACATGTGTGTATATGTATATATATACATATATATATGTG
>NC_142928.1:29062553-29072553 GCF_046866305.1 Octopus bimaculoides
TTAGCATGGTACTGCTATCGATACTTTTGTTGAACCACTAAGCTATGGAGACGTAAACACGAACATCAGCTGTCAATCGGTTCTTGAGGACAAAGGCAAAGACACACACAGACATATGACAGGCTTCTTTCGATTTCTGTCTGTTAAATCCACTTATAAGGCTTTGGTCGGCACGAGGTTATAGTAGAAAACGCTTGCCCAAGGTTCTATGCTGGGAGACTGAACCCGGAAACGTGCGGTTTGGAAGTAAACTTCTTACTACACCGCTAAACCTGCGCCAAGCGATGACAGGATTCTGCACAGTTTCCTTCTGAATATTCACCATTAAAGCATTGGCCGACCCAGGGATAGAGTAGATGGCACTTGGAGCAAGATGCAGTACAGTCAGTTTGAACATGAAACCAAGTAACCGCAAAGCGAGTTTCTTAACCACACGCCAATGTCTATCATTAGTATTAATACTTTTTAATACGGTACAACATAGTTTCAAGCAAGTTTTTCCTCTACATCTGGTAGATTGTTATGGTTACTTCATTGTCTCATGCGAGTTAAGACCAAGTTAGATACTTTTAATTAAGGTGAATGTACTCGTCTAACATGATTAGTGCGTGTTTTGGCAAAGTAGGGAAGCTAAAAACGTCACTGGAAATAGTTACTAAGTCATCTATATATCACACTGTACAAGTTAAATTATTTGTAGTTCTGCCTATTTTTCAACTGCAAACTCAAATATCCGGACAGTGTATCTACCATTCAATTGTTCAAATATTCGGACAATATGGCTATATTATTTGTTGCCAAAAAAAATCAACTGTAACGAACAGTTAGTTTTTATCTTCTGCCAGAAGATTGAAATATTCAGATATACTGCTTTCTTCGTGGTCAGGTGGATTTTGGGAACTCTGCCGAATAGTTATTTGGAATGATGTGATGATATTCTCACCATAAATATAATTTCAAAGACGTTTCTCTTTGTTATTTTTTTTTTTTGTCATCTTTTCATTGATGCTCTTAAACTGATTTATAACTAATAAATGGTCCGTAGTTCAAGAATTATACTGGGGAGTAGGATAAATTGGTTCGTTTTCCTCTTTTTCTGTTTTTGTTTTTCCTACTTGGCACTTCATAGTCATATGTCTGAAAAGCGATAAAATTAATTCAAATTTCAGAAACAACGATAAACAAACATTCTAGAGGAAGGATAGAACTAAAAAAAAAAGAAAGAAAGCAACGCGATCAAAATGTTATTTTGTGTTAATTCGACTAATATTGGAAAGGATTAAACAAATGATAAAAGATGATCGAAATTATTTGTCAACCCCATAGAAAGAAATATACTGTTCATACCTACAAGATCTGATATTCTGAATAAATCAAATAAGTAAATTCATAAATCACTAGTCTGCAGGGATAGAACAAAATCGTTAGCACGCCGGATAAAATGCTTAGCGGCATTTCGTCCGACTCTACATTCTGGGTTCAAACTCTGCCGAGTTCAACTTTACCATTGATCCTTTCGGAGACGATAAAATAAGTACCAGTTCAGTACTGGGGTCGATGTAGTCGACTTAACCACTTCACCGAAATTGCTGGCCCTATGCCAAAACTCTAAACCAATGTTACAAGATAATATGACGGTGAGCTGAAAGAATCGTTAGCACGCCGGGCGAAATGCTTAGCGGCATTTCGTCTGTCTTTATGTTCTAAGTTCAAATTTCGCCGAGGTCCACTTTTCCTTTCATTCTTTAAGGACCGATAGAGTAAGTACAAGTTGAGAAATGAGGTCGATGTAACTGACTTACAACCCGCATTTGAAATTTCAGGCCTCGTTCTAAAATTTGAAACCGATATTACAAGCAAATGTTAAACTTATTGTGTAATATATTTATGGTATTCAGAAATGTATTTCGTGTTGCAATTCGTATCAGTAACAATAAAGGTTAAACTTTCAACCCTTTCGGAAATTCTCACTTAAATTAAACAGATATAATTATCAAAGCATGTATATTCACCAAACTATTTTGCTCTAAAAGTAGAAAATATATAGAATTTATTACATTTTACATATTTGTTAATAAGTATATGAACGAAAGTGAACAAAAACACATAGTATTTACATCATCGTCATGGTTACCCACGGCTGTTTCTTTTAAATTGCTTTTTCTACGGTATAGTCGTGGAGGCGCAATGGCTCAGTGGTTAGGGCAGCGGACTCGCGATCATAGGATCGTGGTTTCGATTCCCAGGCCGGGCGTTGTGAGTGTCTATTGAGCTATAACACCTAAAGCTCCACGAGGCTCCGGCAGGGGATAGTGGCGAACCCTGCTGTACTCTTTCACCACAACTTTCTCTTACTCTTACTTCCTGTTTCTGTTGTGCCTGTAGTTCAAAGGGTCAGCCTTGTCACGCTGAATATCCCCGAGATCTACGTTAAGGGTACACGTGTCTGTGGGGTGCTCAGCCACTTGCACGTTAATTTCACGAGCAGGCTGTTCCGTTGATCGGATCAACTGGAACCCTCAACGTCGCAAGCGACGGAGTACCAACAACTGTATAGTTGTTATCTTACACTTTTACTACTACTTTTAACTTCCGCTCCGGCCATAAAGTTATTGCCTACATCGCTTTTTTCAGATCCGAACGTGGAATCTTTCCAATAATACTATCTTTTTTTTTATATGCATGTATATCTCCATGTATATACGCGTGTGAATGCATATATATGTATGTATATTTGTGTCTCTAGGAATTGTGTTTTAGATACCAATGATTTTCTTATTTTTCTTGGTTTTTAAAATTCTTCTTTCTTTTCACTATATATTTCGTTGTCTCTTCTGCCACCAATACACACAAAAATACGGTTTCCAGGTTATAGAATAAAAATTGACAGCACTAGAGAGCTTTCTTCACACAAGACACTGCAAGGAACACATCTGAAATCAGAACCAAGCGGGGAGGTATGGGGTATATCCTTTATATAGTTACCACCATCAACATCGACATCATCATCACTGTCGTCGTAATCATCAATATGCTCTCTCATCTCTCTCTCTTTCTTCTTCTTCTTCTTCTTCTTCTTCTTCTTCTTCTTCTTCTTCTTCTTCTTCTTCTTCTTCTTCTTCTTCTTCTTCTTCTTCTTCTTCTTCTTCTTCTTCTTCTTCTTCTTCACTTTTTATTGTTCTGTAGTAGTAGTAGTAGTAATAGTGGTAGTAACAAGGGATATGGTGTATTTTTTTTATTATTTTGTTATCATTTGACTAGCAGCAGCGCAGCGCAGTGTTTTCAACTAAACCGAGGTAAGTGAAAGGGTGAGTGGATGTCTGGCAGTAGAGTGGTGGTGCTTATGGTGGAAGTGGTGATGGTGTCAGTGTTGTTGTTAGTGGTGGCGGCGTTGTAGTATTGGCGGTGGTGTTGTAGTGGCGGTAGTAACGTTGATGGTGGTGGTTAAAAAAATGGCTTCTTATTCCGCTGTAACGGTTTTTGCTTGGAGGTAAATATTTAGTAAGATTTCTCGGGATTAGAGTCAATAAGACCAAGCACTTTCAACTGAACGAAACCATATAACTTATTATATTATAACAGACTGAGTCACTGGACTTTTATTCGAGAAACAGAAACAAAAAGAAATAGAGAAATGACAACGACTTCGATGAAAAGAAATAGAACATTTCCTACTCTCTATTAAACTTTAACCTGAATAATTATTCTTCTTATAGCACTTTCTTTAATTTTCTCCCCACAATGCAAAGGAGAAAATAAATGAAAGAATGTTTTTTGTCACTATTTTTCCTGTGTGTGTATGTCCATAACATACACACGTATACACACACACACATACATATTTACATATCAGACATTCGAACCTTCAGACAAACACGCATACGAATATGGAGCTGTTAGATTATGGCACAACCCAGCTGAAAATAGCAGTTAAGTATTCTTTAAGTCATATTCCATCGCCTTGGGAAAGAAAGGACAGATTAAGTGTTGTGGTTTATCTTATCCCTAAAAAGATTGGCTGGTCAAGACTAGACTCCATGCATCTGTTCTTCCAGGATCCAATAACACACACACAACAAATGAGAAAACTTTAGTTAATATCATAGGAGAAATAATGGTTTATTTACGCTGATCCATTGACCTGTCCATCTTTGTAATTTATTTTTATATAAGGAACAGGTAACAAATCAACTGAGATCTTGATCTCAAGAATGACGTGTAACTGGATCAGCCTTATTAATATATACATATCTATACGCCTCTAGGCATGTATGTATATATATATATATATATATATATATATATATATATATATATATGTTTATATTGGGTTGTCCGGAAAGTTCGTGCTGATTAATAGTAGCTTACCTTTCGACTTATTTGCCATGAAACCACCTCAATTCTGGGAAGAGGGTATTTTCAAGCTAGAGGAAAGATGGAGACGTATTGTGAACAAAATGGTTCATATTCAGTTGATTAAAAATATAATGGCAAGCATATATATATATATATATATATATATATATATATATATGCGTGTGTGTGTGTGTGTGTGTGTGTGTGTGTGTGTGCGTGCGTGCGCACACACATTTGTAATGGCATTATGTTGGTACATAAGTGTTTGTGCGTGTGTGTGTTGAGCAATGTCTTGCTTAAAGATAAAAAGTGCTGTTTGCGCCAAGAATGGAAACCGAAACCATATCATGAAGTAAATATCCTTATTACTAAGCCATGTAATATAGTTCTATTTTTAAGAGATGAGGAATTATGTATATTATTTACATTATTTACATATTCACATTTGACAGATATTTGTCCTCATCTTCTTTGTTGTTAACATAACGTTTCGGCTGATATACCCTCTCATTCCTAAGGTATTTTTCGATGTTATTATTATTATCATCATTATTTAGGTCACTGGCTAAATCTCGGAATCTTGGGGTTAGTAACATACGCTCTTAACCACTACGCCATATGCCCGTGGAAAATTATGGAGTGAATTTTAGGGCTTATATTTCCAATATTTTCCTATTCTTCCTTAATACCGGTTCCCATATGCTACTCATATCTGCACTCGGTCTGCTTAGGAGGTTGTTGTATCCAATCGTTTGTGTTGCTTCTTTTAGTTTTCGTATTTTCCAGTGGTGTTCTCTATCTATTATTTTAACTTCATCCCACAGGGGGAGGTGGTCTCCATTTTTCCATACATGATCAGCCATATCCGATTTATCAATATCTTCTCGTGTCACAGCTTTGCGACGTTCCTCTACCTTTATTTTGAGGGAGCGGCGTGTTTCGCCTTTGTATAACCTACCACACCTGCATGGGATGAAGTGCACGCAATCTTTGGTCATATTCTCTTCTATTTGTGGTATGTCTCGAAGGAGATATTTGCGAAGTATTTTATTACTCTAGAATACTGTCTTGATGTCATATGGACTTGCATATCTTTTGTATCTTTTCGGAGAGGCCTTTCACATAATGTAGACAAACTGTGGACAGTTTATTGGTTTCATCCTCATTTTTCTTTATAATTGGAGTGGATAGTATACTTTTGGGGTAATTGTTGCTTAATAGATTGAGATTGATCATTTCTTCGTGGTGTGTATTACGATCGCTACTTATTTTATTTGCTCGATGTTTTAGGCACTGAACAATCACTCTCATTACACTGTATGGGTGGTGGGAATTGAAGTTGAGGTATCGTCCAGTGAAGGTCGGCTTGCGGTATACGGATGTCCTGAATCCATTACTTGGTGAGTGTTATTAATACGTCCAGGAATGCTAGTTGATTGTCTTTCTCTTTTTCCATTGTGAACTGTATGGATGGCTTTATTAAGTTTACATTATCTAACATCACTTGGTTATCTTCCTTGTGGGGCCAGAGTATAAAGGTGTCATCAACATATTGCAGCCATAGGGTTGGTTTTAGTGGCGTTGATTCTAATGCCAAATTCTCAAAGTATTCCATCTATATATTGGCTATTATAGGTGTTAATGGTGAACCCATAGCTAAACCTTCTTCCTGTCGATATATATCAGTGTCCATGTGTCTTCCACGAATAATAAATATATTACAATCAATATTAGAACTAGTTCTGTCAGGCTGGCATCTTTCGATGCAACATTTAGTCTAATGACCAATTAGGTTCACAAATATCTATATACCTATAATTCATAGCAATTCGGGTTAAGAAAGTGAGTGGTCTTGTGTTAATAAGATCAATTGCAAATGACTAAAATCTTTACGAATGTATTTAAAATTATTAAGTTGTATCCTGTGATTATATAATAACAAATAGCTTGATAAGGAATTACAATATGAATGAATAAAGGTTGGTCGAAATTTCTTCTGAGACCGATAATTTAAAGTATCAGTTACTTACTGAAAACGAATAAAGCAACTGCCAAATTCAAGTAATAAGTAATGGGCTAGCATGGTACAGAAGCATTCAATTCACCGCTCAGTTTTGCTGGTGAGATGGAATGGTGAGGTGTTGAAAATTGTTAAAGTAAAAAGACAGGCTGCTGTAGACAAACGTCACATCATTACTATGTGACTGTAACACAATATATTAGTGCTAACACTCCTCCGCAAATATATACATTCATACAGACAGACTGACAGACAGACAGACAGACAGACAGACAGACAGACAGATAGATAGATAGATAGACTGACAGACAGACAGATATAAATAGATAGATACATTTATAGATAGATACATTTATAGATAGATACATTTATAGATAGATATATATACACATATATGCTTGTGTATGTGCATGTTTGCATATGCGTCTGTACGCATTTATTCATATGTAAAATAAACTGAATTGGTACAAAATCTGACATCATTTCGATCAATCAATCGACTAAATACTTGATTGATCGAAATTGTGACTGTGAAGTTCGGGCTTTATGTAATCCTCTTAGGAACAAACGCCTCGAATACAGATACATTTTCGCGAAACATTTCACGATTCTCATTGATGAGTTTAAATACATACACACACATATATATGTATAGACATTCACACACACACACACACACACACACACACACACACACACACACACACACACACACACACACACACACACACACATATATATCAGAGTTTGATTTCGTGCAGTTAAATATATATTAGTCA
This sequence comes from Octopus bimaculoides, assembly GCF_046866305.1. Lineage (NCBI taxonomy): Eukaryota > Metazoa > Mollusca > Cephalopoda > Octopoda > Octopodidae > Octopus > Octopus bimaculoides. The sequence goes on from NC_142928.1 coordinate 29,069,709, forward strand.
ATAAAATACCAACATTGGGTGATGTGCACCTTTCACTTATGTATTTTTATGCAATAGTACAAGTACGTTTTTGTCTTCCGCGATCTTCATGTATATATAGTAGTAGTATTAACCGACAGTTGTGCTTCACCAGTGATAACTCAAGTAAGGTAACTGAATTTGTCTTTTAAACGCCTTCCGATAGGCTCTTGCAGCTTGAATCTTACAAAGAGTATTTTAAATAAATAGCGAGCATCTTAGACACCATAATTTGACGAGTGTACCAACTCAGTTCATATTGATAGCTTTTATTCATTGAAATATTTTAACAAATCAACTTGCGGCTTAAACTTCACAGTTTGATGAGCGTACCAATACAGTTGATATCAAGAGTGCTTAATCATAGAAATGTTTCAACCAATCTGTCTTCTGTAAACAATTCGATTACCTTCAAACGTTGTAAAACGCTTGATATAATAAAAAAAGCAGTCCTGAATCCAATATTTTAAAGTGAAATATGTACAATAAATAAATGTTGTTTTTATTATTATTATTATTATTATTAATATTATTATTATTATTATTATTACTAATATTATGTGTTTGACGTTTGCTTTGTATATATACAAGTTGACTCCAAGTCTCACCCAGAGACCTCAAGAGAAAACAAGTTAGAAGTTCAAGTTGATGTTATGCCTAGGGTGTCATGTATTTGGTTTTGCACATAGTACTGTTCTAGTAAATGTTTAATAAAACAAGAAAATTATAAGTTTGTTTTAAAAATTGAGATTACATAGACAGTATTTTACGTAAGATATGGACAGTTCTCATGAGCACTATCTTTTGAATTTCTGTCAATTTGGGGTTTCCTGATATCTGAGCTAGGTAGGAATCAGCCTCTTTTGCTATCATTCCTAGGGCGCCTATGACAACAGGTATTGTTTTAGTCTTGAGGTTTCACATTTTGCCAATTTCTACTTCAAGATCTTTAAACCTGCTCAGTTTTTGGTAGGTCTTGACATACATTTATGTCGATTGGGACAGTCATATCAATGAGGAGGTATGATTTTTGTCTGGTGTCTTTCAGTATAATGTCTGGCCTATTTGCATCTGTCTTTCTGTCAGTTTGAATGGTGAAGTTCTAGAGGGGTGAGATGTGATTATTTCCAACGCACTGGCGGTTGTTTGTGTTCCCAACAGTTCTATTATGGAGCAGGCCTAGGTTTTGGCAAATTACCCAGTGAATATACTGGGCTGCTCTATCATGCTTGTTGAGATACCCTGTAGGGGCAAGAAAACTGCACATGAAGACAACATGATCAATGGTTTCATTTTGCTGTTTACATACACGACATGCTGGACTACTGCCGTTCTTTAATATGTTCGCTCCTTGTAGGTAGGCATTGATCTTGGGCTGGTATGATAAACCCTTCTGTTTCTGATTTTAAGCCAAAACACACTAGCTTGTGATGGGTAAGGGCTTAGTCAACAACGGCATTATTAGCTCTCTTTGGGTATCTGCCATTAAGAGGTTTTTTCTTGCCATCTATCAGTAAGAATATCTAAGGCAGCACTTTTAGCACAGGTTTACATACGCTTAGCTTTTTCTGTGTTTGTTTCTAGTACGTCTAATTGTGAGATTAGTTGTATTTGGAATTCACTTAGATATTCCTTTGCTTGTTTTGTTACTGAGTATGATGCTTTCTTGTTTTCGTGCGTTTAAGACAAGTTTTAACATCCAGTGATCAGAGTTTTTCAAGTAGGTCTTTAGGCCAATTGTGACAATCTTCATTGTTAATTCCAATTGTAAAAGTTCGCAGCCACTCGATTCAGCCGTCTTTATGTTCTAAGAAAACTCAATACATGTATGTAGAGTATTTCTCAATGTATTTTAATTAACGATCATAATCCTCAGTAGTGGATGGTAAGCCAGGGTTCATTGTTGTTGTTAAATTACAAAGAAGTGGATTGACGGAATAGTTAGAACATCGAACAAAATGCCTCACAAAATTCCTTCCGGCTCTCAGTGCCCTGAATTTAAATGTCGCCGAGATCAACTTTACTTTTGAGCTTTCCGGATTCGATGAAATACCATGCATTTATTGTAGTTAAACCTAGGTGGATATCAACAGCATCCCCTTTCGTTAAAAATTGTTGGCCTGGCCTGGCCTGGACCGGAATTGACTCTGGAGATCTATGAGAACAGTTTCAGGAAATGTTTTTGGAAGATTTTCTGCTCCGAGACTATGAACACCTTCCAAAAGTCCAAGGCAGTGTTATACGAATTGGGAGATCATTACCTATTTTCTAAAATCTCTACAGTCATAGAGGAAGCATAACTCGAACTTGTTCAAGATGCGCGCAAGGCGACCAAGCCGTCTTGCACGCAAACGTTCAGCGTCTGTTCATTAGCGACTTTTGGGTTTGTGTCGAACAATTGTTGATGAAGTGGAATGAATCCCGAACGTCCGAGTAGTCAGTAACGAAGTCAAATGTCTAAGTTACATTTGTAGGAAAGATGGGAAAATATTTACCAACAAGGTTTGGCGAATGTGGGTGCATGTTGGGCCATCTGAAAGGCTTGAAGACACGAAACTTTCTATTTGGTCAAGCTCTAATTAATTTCTTCGAGTTCCGCTTAAAGAGGGATGTGAGTGTAAAGAAGGAGTTTCAGTCCTAGTGGGTATTTATCGAAAAGCGGATAAGAGCAACAAGATCGGTGAGTCAGGATGTGCTTCACCTGCGAATTATTTTCTAAATAAGAGGGAAGAAACAGGAAGAGGGCACTTCCGATGACTGAGAGATAGCAGAGTAATTAAGGCCATTCTTTCAGTGGTGAGTCTCGGGCATCAAAATACTGCTATTG
>NC_142928.1:29077553-29090053 GCF_046866305.1 Octopus bimaculoides
TTTCATACTGCAAAAGCTTAGAAAAGTCATTAAGAGAAAGCAACCATACAATAACCCGAAAATGACCCACATTCAACATAAAAATTCTTGGCTACTCATACTTATAGCAACAAAGCAGGCAATTAGAAAATTGGACTGTTTAGTTGTTCCCCATCCACCATATAGCCCGAATATGGCGCCCGCGACTTCCCCAGTTCGGTGCAATGAGATACTACTTTCGGGGATAAAAATTTGATGATATGGACTTATCAAAATGTGATTTTGACGAAGTGAGCACACCTAACTTCTTTCCAAAGATGATTTGATAGTTGGGTTCATCTATTAGCCAGATGCATTGTAGTGTTGAAAGAAGAGTTTCTCTAACGACAGGCCAATTTTAAAGACCTATGCCACTTAATAAAAAAGTTATGCCTACATTTCCATTAGTTCCAGTACAATTCTTATATATTATTGCTGGCTAAAGTTTGTGAAATAAGAGATGCATGTTTTGCTATAGTATCCTTTTGATTTTCAAAAAATTAATCGTACAAATCTCACACTGCTCTATTGGATTCACCTGCCTAGAATCGTACACTGTGTTCCCTTTGTAGTACCTCAAAAATTTAATTACGCCTTTGTTACGTGGTGTCTTTGCAGTTAGCGACCACCTTCTAATTACTTCCTTGCCTTAGAATCTAAAATCACACACACTACTGCTGAAAACGCAAACATCAGGTTTTGCGCTGCAGGGAGAGCCATTATTGCAGTAGTCCGTTGATTTTAATGAAACTTTTAGTCGTTGTTTCAAACATGCTGACTAGCAACTCTTCATATCCATTGTCCTTTATCTCTACCACATGCCCAAATTTGTTGAGTGACTCTTGAAGGAAGGCATGGTTGTCACGATGCAAGGCAAATAGCATGTGAACTCACTAACCGTTTAGTCGGTTTATATATGTAGGTAACGTTCAAAACTTCTAGGCATTTTTCATCAGTCGTCTCGCAATACTAATAAATACAGTCCGCTACGTAGTTGCCTGACGAGCTAGAAATAGCAGCTATATTCGCTTTAAATCACAACATAATATATATAATCACATAAATCACACAATAAAAATATATATGGGAAAACAATGCAATGTTCACAGAAGTAATGCTTTTGTTCACATCTCTGCTCGACAACAGCAGCAAAAACATTAAAAAAATCTAAAGTTGGTTGCATGAAATATCTAGATATAGGATTGTAATAATGGCATGGTAAGATACAGGCGCTGTGAGAATTTTAAAGTTTCTAGTTTTTTTTTTCTCAGATAAAATGCTCATTCATACTTACATACACATGCATATGTTGTCGCATACATACATACATACATAGATACATACATACATGTGTGCGTGTATGTGTGTGCGTGTATGTGCGTGCGTGTATGTGTGTGCGTGTGTGTGTGTCCGTGTGTGTATATAGTTTAGAACACCTGCAAAATGTTTTCAATCAAATGCAACAATGCAAGATATGAAAAATGAAAGAAAGAAAAAACGTTACAACCAAGGTTTCATGTTATTGTTTAATTACTATGGTGATAAGATTTTCTGTTTGAAATATGAAAATGACATTGATTTTATCTTTATTCTGTTATTTTGATTTCTATTCCTTCCTCTCCATTCTGACCAACCTAACCCTACCCACAGCAGATTCGTTAACATTTATGTACAAAAGATTTTCTTTTTTTTTTTACATGGATATTTTTACTACTGTTATCGTTTAATAAATGTATACAGAAAAGTCTCAAGAATAACCCTCGTATTTCCCATAGAAGAAAATATTGTTTAACTTTATGATGAATCTCTCTCATCCTACAGACTGAACGCGGACGCACATACACACACACACACGCACACAACTACATACGTACACGCACAAATATATACGCATGCATATATGTATAATGTATGTATTTTTATATATGAATTCACGCACGCACACATACATACACACACTTGTATGTGTGTGTAAATAAAATGAGACAACAAAGCCAAGGCAGTGTGGAATTATCAGGACATTTACAAAAAGAAAGTTAGTCTTTCATAGTTAATCATATTTATCCAATATTTTCTAAAAAGGGAATATGTTAACATTCTTTTACCATGTTTATTATATGAAGTGCTGACTATTCTCGGTTTAGTTTCGGATTTAGAATTCTTATAAAGTATTCTTCTTTTGGCTTATGTGTGCATGTGTGTGTGTGTGCGTGCGTGCGTGTACAACAATAAATTTTCAGAACTAGAAATCAGAACAGATATTCCAGATTTATTCATTTTATATAAGATACTGATACCTGAAACAGTAATTCTGACATGAATATTTTCACACGACAAGATTTGATAAGCGATTAAGATTTACATGACTCTTTGAAGCGGGGCGGTGAGCCGTTATGGAGCTGGTTTCGCTGGATAGACTACGTAGTTTCCAGAATCAGATTCAGATGGTGAATTGTCTTTGCGCATCCGTTTTCTAAAGACTCTTGAAATCACTTCAAGTATCTTACTAAAACATCAGTTCATTTAGGTTGAAAATGACCCCTGTAAATTTGAACAGATTGCCTTGAAAACGAAACAGCTGAAATGAAAGAAAAAGCGGGGCAGCTGTTAGTATATAGTAAGCAAAAGACCGGTATAGAGAGGAAGAGAGGGGTAACGACATACATGCGCGCACGCGTGTGTGTGTGTGTCTCCGTTAATCACTTGCAGGCCAAATGTACAACAACCTGGCATATTTCGAAATTGAATTTGCATATCAAAGGTCGAATTTTAAAGGTAACCACATGCACATTCCTGTTAATATTCATATTGAAAGAAGGCAGAGCACTAGCTAAATCGTTTGCTCATCGGGCGAAATGCTTCGTGTTAAAGTTCCGCAGAGGTTGACTTCGCCTTTGATCCTTTCATGGTCAATAAAATAACTACCAGTTGATCATTGAGGTCGATGTATTCAACTAAGCCCTTCCCACGAAATTGCTCGTCTAGTGCCAAAATTTGAAATCGAGACGGTGAGCCAGCAGAATCGTTAGCACGCCGTTTAAAAATGTCTGGTGGCAAGCCGTCCGTCATAATGTTCTGAGTTCAAATGCCACCGAGGTCGACTTTGCCTTTTATCCTTTCTTTCGGGGTTGATGAAATGAGTACCAGTTGAGCACTGCGGTCGATTTAATCTATTTACTCCCTCCACCCTGAACTTGCTGGCTTTGTGCCAAAACTTGAAATCAATATCTACACGTAAAAAGCTGCCTTCTTTCAATGTGAATATTAACAGGCCGGGCGAAATGCCTAGCGGCATTTTACCCATCTTCATGTTCTGCGTTCAAATTCTACCGGAGTCAAATTCGCCTTTCATTCTTTTGAAGTCGAGAATATTTATTAGCAGTTGAACATTTCTTGTTCCCTTCCCCGAAAGTGCTGGCCTTGTGCCACAATCTGAAAGCAGTATTCACATGGAAAATTACGGTGTTGAGTTGATAGAATCGTTAACACGGCGAACAAAATGCCTAGCTGTATTTCGCCCGTCTTTACGTTCTGAGTGCACATTTCGCCCAGGTCGACTTTGTCTTTCATCCTTTGGAGGTCAATGAAATAAGTACCAGTTGAAAACTGAGTTCGATATAATCGATTTACCCGCTTCCCCGGAATTAGCAACCTTGTGCGAAAATTTGAAATCAATATTCATATGGTAACAGCTGCTTAATAACCATTTGTTTATTAATTCAAATAGTATATATATCTGCACAATGCAAAAACGCAATTCAAAAACATAATAAATGTCTAAAGCGCAATAATACTCTGCCAAAGAATGTTTGATAAAGTGAAAACTAAAAACAACAACAAAATATTTCTTACCTCCGACTTAGCGAAGGCAGAGGTATTGTTTTTCAGTCGTGTTTGTTTGTTCGTCCGTGGACAAGATATGTCAAGAACCGCTGGATGGATTCGGATGAAACTTTCAGGGATGTTTGGTCTCGTAACTGGCATGAACGTATTAGATTTTGAGATTGACCCGGTACCGGACTAGGTTTCTGGATTATTATTTCTATTTTTTTTACTTAATTTTTAAGAGCGGTCGCGTTCATTTTTAGTATTCTCATCATTGAGAGCTGTCGTGTTTATTTCAGATATTCTCATTTTAAAAATCATCTCTGGCTAATCGTTGAGAGGACGTTGGTGTTGCCTCGGTGGAGGTTTGCGATCTCTGAGTGCTCTCGTTTAATATTTATTTTGTTATATTAATAAACTTTGAAAATCAAGTTCCCCCTATATAAGTTCTCTTTATGCGAGTTCTCTCAATATAAGTTCAAATTCTTTTTAAAATACGGACAAAATACCTTATTTCATTGACACTGAGAAAATGCAAAATGAACCTAACCTCACAGATATTGGAATCCAAACTAGAAAGAGCCCGAACAAATGCTGTAAGGCATTTGTTTCGAGGCCCTAATGATTCAGCCAGCTTGTTACATTAAATAATAATAATGATAAGTTCAAATTTTGGCACATGGCCAGCAAGTTCGGTGGGTGGGCTAGGTCGATTACACCGACCTCCAGTGCTTAACTGGTACTTATTTTATCGATTTCGAAAGGATGAAAGGAGGAATTTGATCCCAGAACTTAAGGATGGACGAAATACCTATTTCGTTATTGCCCACAAGGGGCTAAACATAGAGGGAACAAACAAGAACAGACGAACGGAATAAGTCGATTACATCGACCCCAGTGCGTAACTGGTACTTAATTTATCGACCCCTAAAGGATGAAAGGTAAAGTCGACCTCGGCGGAATTTGAACTCAGAACGCAACGGCAGACGAAATACCGCTAAGCATTTCGCCCGGCGTGCTAACGGTTCTGCCAGCTCACCGCCGAAATACCGCTAAGTGTTTTTCCTGGCGTAGTAAAGATTCTGCCAACTTACCGCCTTAATAATGATGATAATCTATAATTTTGGCCAAAGGCGAGTAATTTTCAGAAGATTGTCCTCCTCGGTACCATCTACACCAATACATGACGGCTACGCAATTTCATGGACTACGGAGTGATGAAAATCAGATTTCGCCTTGGCAGCATTTGGAATTAGATCGCAGAGACGGAAGAAATACTGCAAGATGTATAATTATTACTGCAGCAAAGAGATCGGTACCAGTAAGAATATCCGTATGTTACAAATTATATAAATAAAAAGATAAAACAAAAGACAAACGAAAAAAATGATGTCAAGATAAGTTGAAGCACTAAGGGTTTAAGTACTATTAAGGGGTACTTTAAGGTTACTTGATAGGGGGTCCAGAATACTGAACCCGTTTTTATTATTTAGACTGATGTTATTGGTTACCGAGAGACTCGTCGCCTCCGTCCTCGTCTCCATTGTTGATTCGTTCTCTAAACTTTCTAAGGAACTTTTTGAATTTCATATTCTTTTGCCGTCGCCCGCTCTTTCTCTACATTGTCTTTTCTTGTCGGTATTTATCTACCCATAATCTCTCTCTCGCTCCCTCTCTCTCTCGCCCCCCCCCCCCTCTCTCTTGCTCTCTCTCTCTCTCTCTCTCTCTGTCTATTTATCTCTTTTTCTCTCAATCTATCGCTTTTACTCTCTCTCTCTATCAATCTATCGCTTTCTCTCTTTCTGTCTCTCCCCACCTACTTGCCTACATAATACTGTATCCCACCGCCCCCCCCCCTCTCTCTCTCTCTCTCTCTTTTACAAGTCCCCCACTTAATCGTTAGTTGTAGTAACGTCCTAGTGGAAAATACTTCTCGTATCGCCCACTTGTTCATTGTATACTTCTGGTATAATGGATATGTCCTCAAGATTACAAATGTTTTAGATAAAAATCAATTATATAAATATTTTTCCCAAATGTCACTCGGTACAAACAATCCCTAATTTCTTAAATGTAGTAGAAGACAGATTCACACAGAAACTGAAAGGAAGTTCGTCAATTTGTGTGTTTGTGTGTGTGTGTGGGGGGGGGGGGTGAGTTTGTGTGCGTGTGTGTGTGTATGTGTGTATGTCTGAGTATGCGAGTGTATGCTTATATGGAAACTTGTATTTTGGGAAAAGAACTGAAGTTTGTAAATTAATCACAGTATTAATATTAAGCATATCAAATGTAAGAGAGGAATATGAACTGCCCTATCTGCACAGATCAAAGACTCCATTATAGCCTTCTGTTTGTGTGTGTGTGTGTGTGTGTGTGTGTGTATGCGCATATATATATATATATATATATATATATATATATATATATATATATATATATATATATATATACACATATATGTATGTGTGTGCATGTGTGTGTGTATATGTAAATATATACATACATGTCAATATACATATATGTGTATCAGTTTTTTTATGACACCTTTTTCAAGAGCTCTAACATTCTTCTATTTTTTCTACCATAATTCTTAGATAAATAAAGTCAGACTCAGCAAATTAAAAGGCACGCTGTCATTGTTACCGTAAAAGCATGGTATAGTGATACAAGGATAGCTCGCTCCCTGATCGTCGTTCGCAGTGAAATTTCGAAAGGAACTGGAACCTGTTGATGAGATTCCAACACCAGCAGTTAAATGCAAAACAGAAAAATAGGATCCTAATGACATCAGAGCAGGTAACTTTGTACAAAACGTCCAAGAAACAATCGATAATATCCCCGAAAAGTCAATCAGAGCCATTTCAAAGGACCTCAAGTTTCTTGTATATCTCATCAGAATAGCTGTGCATGAAGACATCCGATACAAGTTGTGTGCAATGCGAAGGGGTCAGTTTATATCGGTTGTGACAAGAGAAAGTCGTTCTATCCGTGCAAAGTGCTTACTAAACAAGTTAAAACAGCAAACGGTCGGAATATTTTGGGTTTTCTCCCATGCGAAAACTTCGACCAGGACAAAGGTAAACCGAAGAAACGACAGATGGTTATGCAGAATATCACTAAAAAAAAACAACAAATATCAAGCAAATCTAAATATTGGCTTCTTGTTCTCACCGATATATCCTTGTGTAGATAAGTATTTTTCTGTGTCTTGTAAATATGTCAGGTAGCTGACAACATTTCAGAAAAACACATTTCCGTTTTACTGTTTACACTCTCGGACAATTTCTAGGTGAAAGCTTTCTAATGATGACATACACAAGTCTTAGATTTTTATGTAGTTAGAAGAGAAAACAAATAGTCAAACCTCCCAGCAGTGTTTATGTCCATTTTCTTTCCAGTTAGTTCGTTGTATATAAATTACATTTATAAGTGTTTCCTTTCTTTTCTCGTACATTAAAGATGCATAGGACATAACCTTGATTGACATCTTTTACATCTTGCATACATTTTCCATTCATATTAATGGATTGGGATACATATGAATATATATGAATAAAAGAACTACTGTAATGATGGTATACAATTTTAGTATTTTTCTTCTAGGTCATTGTAAACAAAGTATTTGGTGGTTTCCAGTGGAATAAATTTCAACAGATGTCTAAACAAGAGCTTATTTGAAAAGTAGATTATTTGAGCCACGGCAATCCCCGATGAGTTGAGGTTCATGAGAGTAGATTCATACAGTTAGACACAATGACATTTTTTTACGTCCAGACGATCAAAATCAGGTTTTTACTTTATTTTACACCAATGTATTATGAGTCATATCGGTAACAATATACCGAGTATGTATATTTTAGTTGTGAGAACAGTGCCGTTATGAAGCCGATCACTCAAGGCTTGGGGCCTGTGAGTTATACACTCCTATAACATTTGAGCTCACACCGAATAACAACATTGCGACAACACTTCTTTCTTTCATTGTTCTTTTTTCTCCAGCGACCCTATATACATGTACACACACACACATGTATATGTGTGTGTATTGATATATATATATATGTATATATATATATATATATATATATATATATATATATATATATATATATATATATATATATATATATATATGAAAGCGCGCACGCTCACACACACTCACACATACACACATGTATATAAGCAATATATATATATATATATGCATGTATGCCTATACAGATACACACACACACACACACACACACACACACACACACACACACACATATATATATATATATATATATACACGTATGTATCTATTGTTAGGAAGTTATGAATTATAATGTTAAGCTAAACAGGTAAACAGTTTTTCATGCTGCACAATAAGATCAGGATGAAGTCCATTGTGAAAAGGGTAGAAGCTAGGTGTTATTAGCTCAGACTGTGAAACTATAACAAATTGGCTAGACCTTGCAAACCTTTATAAGGAGAGATAATTGTACTCCCTAGATTTTTTGTGACAGTTTTGTCTGTGAGACAAAGTTGTTCAATTGGATTCTGGGAATTATGATTTCTTGTTTAGTTTATGCACTTTGTGCTTTGTGTTAGGTATTTATGGATTTATTTTATGCTCCAGGAATTCGCCAGAACTTTTGTCAGACTTAAAATAATATTTATGTTATATCTGGGTCCTATGTTCGAAAACCGAATCGGTACTAAAATGGAAATCCAAATTTTTTGAATGCATATTTTTGAAGAACCAAATTTTTTGAGGCCAGGTTTTGTGTGAGGCCATTTTTGGTGAGACAAAAAATCAGGATTCTGAGTCCGAATTTGTGAACTGTATTTATGTTACCTTTGTAAATATTTTGACTGCACGTCTGGTGTGGCATTGATATTTTTGTTCGTGTATATATTTGTTTTTTGTGTGTAGGCTGCTTTTCCATGCTGACAATTGTTGATAATATTTTACAAAAAATGTCATGCTGTATTGTTATTTTGGGTTCACTCTATCCTCATTCATTCTGTAAATTCGGGTTATGGTCACCAGGTCGTAACAGTATGTATGTATGTATGCATGCATGTATGGATGGATGGATGTATAAAATCGCTGGTCTTTTGCTTAGAGTGCAAATCCGAGTAGCTTCCGGGTTTATATTTTTCGTATTGATGCGGCCTAGGCTTCAGGCGTTACTTGCATACGTGGCACTAGATGGTTGTTTGTTCTGCAAAAGAGAACAGCAAATATTCCCTATAGATAAGACGTTAACAACTGAGCCACAGAGAATAATTTCGTTGAGATTCTTTTGGTCTTTAATTCTTCTGCTCGTTTAGAGCTGACCTGAGACACAAGTAGCACTTTCACTGCCTTATCGTGTCGCCACAACTTGTAGTGGTTTTGGGCAAGTCTACAGAATTCGTTCGTGATATGGACAATGGTTTCGCCCCAATCTATTGCAGATGTCACACAGCGGAGACACTTGCTCATTTCGAAGATTGGCCTTATTTCAGGGAGAGAGTTCATATGCGGTACGAACATTTGATCACTATAAACAAATCATTTGTGCAGGCCTTTCGGCAACTGCTGAACACTCACATGTCGTCTTCGACGGATGAGTTCATCATTATTATTATTATTATGTTTATTATTATTATTATTATTATTAGTAAGAAGGCGGCGAGTTGACAGAATCATTAGCACGCCGGACAAAATGCTTAGCGGCATTTTGTCTGCAACTATGTTCTGAGCTCAAATTTCGCCATGGTCGACTTTACCTTTCATTCTTTCGGAGTAGTATTTTTCTCAGTTTTATGTTCTAAACTCAAATTCAACTGAGGTTAACTTTGCAAACATCTTTTTGGGGTCGATAAAATAATTACTTGTTGAGAACTAGCATAGATGCAATTGATTAAACTCCGCCCACCAAAATTTCAAGCTACTTGCCTATCATAGAAAATATTATTATCTTCACCAGAATTATTATTGTCATTATTTTCCATTTTCTTTCCTTATTACGTTTTGTTTTAATAATACAGGTTTACAATATCATCGTTATATCCTCTGTATCTAGCTTTCTCATTTACTATAGAGGAAAATTAACTCTGTCATAAATATTGTTGAATTTTCAAGATCTCAAATACAATCAAATATGGCGCCCGTCCTACGACATTTATATTTGATGAACCTCTCAACACTTCTCTATACATCACATTCTTCTCGCTTTTCCTCCTTCTGTCTTTCTCTTTTTCCTTCTCTCCTATTCCCTAAACCTCTTCTCTTCTTCCTTCTCTCTCTCTCTGATTTCCTTTTCTCTTACCGTTTTCTCTGCTTCCTTTTCTTACCCCCCTCCTCCTCTCACTATCCTTCTCTCCTTCACTCACTGACTATTATGATTCTGATCAAGCAGCAGGTGATGGTCGAAAGAAAAGCCAGGATTGCTCGGAGGCACTCTTAGAAGCTCAGTAGATAAGAAATCATTTACTAGCCAGTGACGACTAGATCGACATCTAAACGGTGGTGTCAATTCTGGCTACATTCTCAATTTCATTGACGTCTCAGTCATCCCCGCCCTCTATACACCTTCTTCTCCTTCCTTGTCATCGTTGTCTACAACGTCATCTACAACGTCATCACCTTATATACACCTATGTCATTGTTATGATCTTTCAAGTTAACTGTCGTTATCACGATGAGCTTCATTTTAAATCGTTGTCTACTGTCTACAGTCTACAGAATTATTACCAGCATCGTCCAGAGGGTGATGCGGAATAACCACCATCATTGAGACCACCATCACAACCAGCACCAACAGCACCACCAGCACCACCACTATCACCGCCGCCACCACCACCGTCACCACCACCGCCACCACCACCACCGCCGCCGCCGTCGCTACCATCTCAATCTATGTTCTCCTCCTCCCCCTCATCATCATCAACCTCAACATCATCATCCTAATTCTTCTTTTAAGTACCACCAACGTCACCACTGCGCAGGTCAACATCACGAACTCCACTAAAACTACCACCATCAACATTACCACCAACCCCAGCACCATCATCCTCATCATTCTCATCATCATTCTCATCATCATCCTTATCATCATCCTCATCATCATCATCATCATCATCATCATCATCATCATCATCATCATCATCATCATCATCATTATCATCATCATCATCATCATCACCATCATCATCATCATCGTCGTCGTCGTCATCATCATCATTGTCATCTACTATGAGAACTATTGGTTCTCATCAACATCGTTGCCGATATAACAAAATGTTTATTATATACTAATATTACGTGCGCGTGCGTAAGTTCTCGTGTGTGTGTGTGTGTGTGTGTGTGCACGCGCGCGTGTGTGCATTAGTGCTATATGAGGTTTTCCTTCAAACTGTGCATCTATGCATCTTTGAGTGTGTATGAGAGTATTTTTGAATGTTTGTACGTATTTGTATGTAGATGTGTATATGTGATTCCATATATGTATCTATCACCATGTGCATGTGTGCGCATGTGCGCATGTACGTATGAGCATGTGTGAATGCATGTGTGTATGATATCGTCATTATCGTATTTCTTTTCTAACGTATAACGAAAGACAACTAAAACACAAACAAAACTAAGCGGAGACTAACAGACAGAGAAGGAGAGACAAAGAGGTGGGAGTATAGAGAGAAACAGAAAGAGTACTCGAGAGGGTGAAAATAAAATGGAGGAATACAGGAAAAGAAAATAGTAACAGGAAAGAGAAGACATGAGAGAAACAGAGAGAGAGAAGAAAGAGATAAAGAAGGAGAGAGAGAGAGAGAGAAAATAGGCAAATATAATATGAGAAAAAAATGTGAGAAAGATCGTAAAATAAATAAATGAATAAAGAAATAAAAAAATAAAAGAATGATAAAGAGTGAAATAATTGTTGTTTTTCTTTATTGATTTTGACAGTGTGACCAAAAATGCGGTTCCTGCCGGTTAGAACAACATCAAGATCTGACACCTGATCTTTGGTCAGTATTAAATCAATATTTTTAACACGGAATGTTGCCAAATGTGTGAAACCCAACAAGGAAGTGCAAAGATACACGCGCTCGTTCACATTCACACGAAAACACATTCGGACGCATACTGATACACGTGTGTGCACACCTACACACATACATACATACAGATACGCAAGCAAATTTCGAGGCATATTCCCATTCAATCGCATAGACGCACACACACAAAAGCAAACACGGATATATTTGAACCGTGAGTCTCTTGTATACACTGATGCATATATATATATAAACATACATATATGTATACATATATATATCATATGTATGTATCTCTCTCTCTCTCTCTCTCTCTCTATATATATATATATATATATATATATATATATAAGCAATGTTAATTCTCTATATGAAGTATTAACAGTAACTGCACGATAAAGTGTAGTATATTGCCACTTAAGTGTGGCTGACCCCTAGGGGTGGATGTTACTGTTGCTTTTAGCCCCAGGAGGACATCTCCTCCAGCTGGCTTATCGACACACGACTGTGTCCTGTTTGCCAAGGGAGTTATCCCTCTCACCTCGGCCGAGGTGAGAGGGATAACTCCCTTGGCAAACAGGACACAGTCGTGTGTCGATAAGCCAGCTGGAGGAGATGTCCTCCTG
>NC_142928.1:29092553-29105053 GCF_046866305.1 Octopus bimaculoides
TCACATTCCAATGAAGGAGCCTTGGATCTAGGTTAGAAACCGGTTCTTTCTCTATTTGCAATGAATCTTGAAATAAAGTGAATAATGACATACATACAGGAATGCATATACACATACAGAATATTCATATATTTGGGTGTGTGCATGTAGAGAAAAGGAAAGAGAGAGAGAGAGAGAGAGAGAGAGAGACCAGAAAAGATATCTCTACACCAGCTTACACTTTAAAGGTAGTTGTACTGGTGTTGGCGAATTGAATTTGTACAGAAGATGTTTCACAGTTTTAATCTGAGTATGTGTACGCGTATGTATTTATGTATACTTGATTGTTTTGCTTATGCATGTGTGTATATGGATGCGATTTTACGTGCACATTACAACGTAGTGGCCTGTAGATATAAAGAATCATTTCTTGACCTTCTCATCAGTTATATGCCTGAAAGTCTTTGAGGTCAGATAAATGTCTAACGATCTTGGGCCATCTCATGCCAAGTTTTTCAGATGAGAGTGATCGACATTGTGTTAGAAATTCCCCCACATTCCATGACATCTCAAGTTTGCATGGAAGAGATAAACCATGTTATATTACAGTCATAAATTGAAATCAAATCTCTATCTTTACTTTCGTTGCACATTCTGTACAGATATGCTGATATCATGCACACAAAATGACGCTGAAGAATTGAATAACAAAATCTTGATTTATATTTTCAACCGTTATTTGTTCGGCCTCAAATAAATTTGATGTGATCTCAAAGCACGTTTGGATGCCATATTATGTACTGATCATCAAATTTGGATTTTTAACTTGAAACTTTTAAATGAACCTTCATTCAGCTGGTGTAGGCGGTGCGCTGCAGTTACTGCATTGATTATATAGACGAATTCTTAACAACGTAGATTGTAAATGTCCTTTTACGACAATGGATGTGTTTGACTTACTAATCACCGATTCTGAGATTTTGCACAAATCTTCAAGATTTGAAGAACAAACGTTTCGCCTCAAAAATTTTTGAAGCTATTTAATATTTTCTCCCAATCAACTATGCATCTATAAATGGTTTTAATGTTTTAGTTAAAAACATTCTTTCAGAGATAGTTAGCGTTTGAGCTACTTAATTCATACATGTGTAGAACAAAGCAATGCATCGAAAGAAAGCAATGAAAAATAAAAAAAATTTTGTTGTTCATGCAGAACAATACAGAAACGAAATTTCTCTCATATGACGTCATGCCTTCTTAACACAACTATAAGTATATGTCGCGTAAAATACATTTACAATAGATCTGATAAATACTGGAATGTCATTCGATTATAGGTAAGATCAGAACTGATTTAAGATAGCATAATAATAATGAGGAGGAGGAGGAGGAGGGGAAGAAGTAGGGGAGGAGAAAGAAGGGGAGGAAAAGGAAGAGTGGAGGAGGAAGGTGAGAGTACTAAGGGTGACGATGAAGAGAGGGATAGGAACGACAGTAGCAACAACATCAACATTATTGATAATAATAATGGTTTCAAATTTTGGCCCAAGGTCAGTAGTATCAGAGCAGGGGCTCTAAGTTGCATTCATTCAACAACCCCAGTGCTCAACTGGCACTTATTTTATCGACCTCGGAAGGATGGAAGGCAAAGTTGAATTCGGCGTAATTTGAACTGAGAGCGTAAAGAGAGACGAAATGCGCTAAGCCTTAATAACTTAATAATAAAAATAATAATAACAACAACAACAATAATAATAATAATAATAATAATAATAATAATAATAATAATAATAATAATAATAATAATAATAATAATAATCTGGAAATAGAGATAACTCGAATGTGGAATCTAAAAACAGAAACAATTCCTATCATAGTAGGTGCCTTAGGTATAATAAAAAAATATTCAGACAAATACATAACAAAAACACCAGGACTTACAAATATATATAACATACAGAAAATTGCACTACTGGGTACTGCACACATTCTACGCAAAACACTTTCAATACAGTAAACATAAGAGCACCACAGCAAACCACAGCACATACCCAAGGCGCACAGAGCTGCGCTCGGTAGTGAAGTGAAAGCACGTTATAAAAATAAAACTACTGAATAATAATAATAATAAAAATGATGATGTTGATGATGATAATAATAAAGCGAGCTGGCAGAAACGTTAGCACGCCAAGCGAAATGCTTAGCGGTATTTCGTCTGCCGTTACGTTCTGAGTTCAAATTCCGCCGAGGTCGACTTTGCCTTTCATCCTTTCGGGGTCGATTAAATAAGTACCAGTTACGCATTGGGGTCGATACAATCGACTTAATCCGTTTGTCTGTCCTTGTTTGTCCCCTCTGTGTGTAGCCCCTTGTGGGCAGTAAAGAAAAAGGTATTTCGTCTGTCTTTACGTTCTGAATTCAAATTCTGCCGACGTCGACTTTGCCTTTCATCCTTTCGGGGTGGATAAATTAAGTACCAGTTGCATACTGGAGTCGATCTAATCGACTGGCACCCTCCCCGCAAATTTCGGGCCTTCTGCCCAGATTAGAAAATAATTATAATAATAATTAATTATTTTATCAGCAACAACAGCTCAAATACAAAACATGAATTGACATACAACATAAAAGATAAAAACAGGACGATATAATGGGTTTTCGCGAGTACAGAATATAAATAACAGTTAAAAATTAAACAAATTAAACTCCCAATAAGGAAGCCGCTTTAAGTTCCTACCAATGTATAGAGTACGTTTTTCTGCCCTAGGTGTTAGGAAGACACTCAGAAAAAGATGGAAAAAAACTGAAAGAAGATGCATATGAAGATAATAATAATAATAATAATAATAATAATAATAATAATAATAATAAGGATAATAATAATAATAAACAACAACAACAATAATATTATTATTATCATTATTTCTTTTTTTATCACTGGTTTTGTTGGAACTCCTGGGGCCTTGCATGCGAATCGGCTACCTGCAGCCTACGGTACCATACTATCCGTTCTTTTAAGCTATCTAATACTTTCCTGATTATTCTGGCCGTGCAAAAGAAGTAAAACTTTTGTAACTGTTCTACTGGGCACTCTATTCCAATTTCTTTTATATTCCTCTTGATGCTTTTTGATGCTGTCCACAAGGACCCAACAATAATTGGCACTATCTTCATCTTGTTCATTTTCCATAGCCGGGCTATATCGCATTTAAGAGGGCTGTATTGATCTATTTTTTCTCTTCCTTCTTGATTATTCGTCGGTCAAGGGGCATGCAACAACAACTATATAACACATGTGGTGGATCTTGTCCACCATCACTTGATTCGGTCTGTTACGCTCTAACACCTGATCTGTTTGTATTGTAAAATCCCAGAGGATTTTGCTAGCCTACGACTCCGTCTCTCTGCGGTTTCTGCTCATACTACATCTTGACTCTCTTTGGCACCCAGTTTTCGCACCGTTTCCACTGTAGCACTTTCGCTACCTGATCGTGTCGCCACAACTTGTAGTGGTTTGGGGCAAGTCTAGGGCATTCGTTCGTGATATGGGCAATGGTTTCATCCACTCTATTGCAGAGGCAGCACAGCGGAGACACTTGCTCATTCCAAAGCTTGATCCTCCAATTCCTAGCCAAAGCTTGGTCTTGTGCTGTCACTATAGTGGTTTTGATCTCTTTTTTTTAGTGTTACTTTCTTCAGCCAATCCCACCCATTTTTTCCAGCAGCTTCTGTTGTGGCTAATGGAATTGATTGTGCAGTCCATTGTTGCGTAATTCTTCTTCGTGTTCTTTCTGTACTTCTTCCTTCGTTTTTCCTTTTTTTTTCTCTGCTTTCAATACTCTCTCGTTTCTATTTGACACTAGTAAGGTTTACTTACGTTGGACTAGGTATTTCGCTAAGCTCACGATTTCGATACGCACGCAGTCTTCCTCACTTATCAGTCCTTTTCCTCCATTTGCTCTTTTCATGTACAGGCAATCAGTGTCATCACGTGGATGATTGGCTCCATGCATCGTTAGGAGCCTTCTCGATTTCCTGTCCATCTCCTTTAGCTCTTCCTCTGTCCACTTTAGGATTCCAGCGCCATACCGAGCTACTGTGACTGCGCGAGAGTTTATTGCCGAAATTATGTTTTTGGCATTCTGCTCTGAAGCCAGTATTTTTCTCACTCGCCGCAGGTACTCTCTTTTTCCTTCATGTCGTTGTGTTTATTCCATCTGTCTCAAGTATTATTACATAACAATAATAATTATACTTCATTTCAATATTGTGGAAATAAATATGTACATGAGAGTGGGTTTAAGAAGCTCAAATCGTGGTCTTGTAATTCAAATTCGTGGCTAATTGATCGAGTCGATATATATACATATATAGATGTATTGCATATATCTAGATATCCATACAAGACATTGAGTTACTCGTTTTCGACAATCTCCTAATAACACGAGCTTCAGTTTATGTGTGCTATGATATAGACACGTGAACAAGATGTCATGCATTTAGGATCGAACCTGGAATCTTATGGTTCCGAATTGAATTTCTGAAACTCTTACGCCAAGCCTGCATTTTATGTGTTCTATACATATGATGCTGAAGTCATGAAAGCATCACGTTTCTCACCTGAATAAATGACAATATTATAGGTTCTGCACATGATTATTGAAAAGATAATTGTAAATTTCATTTTCTAACAGATTTTTTGAATAATCAATGAAATCTCATCTCGGTGTACTTTTGTTTCACACAGCAAATTTTGTAGAGTGAGGTTTATGTCACGCAAAAAAGAAACGCAGTCGAAATAAATAACACACATACACACACACACACACACACACACATACATATATATATATATATATATATATATATATATATATATATATATATATATATACACTCACACACACACAAGTATGTATGCCTACACACACACACACACACACACACACTCACACACACACACACAACGCACAAATATACATATAAAAATGCCTATCTGTGATTCTCTCAATATATATATATGTGTGTGTGTGTGTTTGCGAGTTCGTGTAAAAGAGTGTGCGTATATGTATGCATACATCTCTAGTTATATGTATTCATATATATATATATATGTGTATATATATATATATATATATATATATATATATATATATATATATATATATATATATATATATATATATATATATATATATATATATATATATATATACATATATATATATATATGTATGTATGTATGTATGTATCTTATCTATAGAAGATAATCTCAGAAACAGTTTCATTACTAAAACAGTACCGTCTTCTGATCAATATATTTATAGCTTCAGCTCCTTTTATATTTCAAGTATTTTTTTCATATATACTCTATTGTTTGCTCGTATGTGTGTCTGTATTTTTAAGCAGTTATAACGAAGGCAAGCAACTATGAATATCATTGCTTGTTAAGTGCAAGTACAACATAGGATCGTTAGCCTGGATAGCGTGACACGATGGCACATTTCGTTCAGTCAGATATTATTCAGGTTGACGCAAATCAATCTTTACAACTATGTACAGATATGAAAACGGTTAGAAAATTTGACAAATATTTGTGACCCTGTGTCAAAGAGTCTTCATGTTGATAGAATTAAATTAAGACTCTACTAGTGGCATCATGAGTGGGGAGAAGGTGAGCTGCCATTCATGGCATCAACAGTGCGGAAGAATTTCTTGACGCGTTGAAAATTTAGGGATAATGAACCTGTTTCTTGAACGTCGACGTTGATATGGTTTGTTGGACTGTCGGGTGGAAATTTTGCTCACACACATACACTCGCACGCGTAAAAGCACATATAGGCATAAACGCAATTAGACACGCGCACACACACACACACACACACACACACACACACACACACACGCGCGCATACACACACACACACACGCACACAAACACACACACACATACCCCAACACACAAATATATATTTATATACACACATTTTCATATATATATATTATATATATATATATATATATGTATGTATATATATATATATATAATATATATATATATATATATATATATATATATATGAATATAAATATTCCAATATGTCTATATGCATGTACATACGTATATACGTATACATATATGTATATATGTGTGTGTGAGTGTAGAGACGCAAATAATATGCACGCACTCATATATAAGGTTTTGAATCTCAACACAAACATTTAGGACAATTTCAAATATAAGGTTCAAACGTTCTTCAGAACACACCGAAATATAGCACCCCCCCCCCGTCCCCAAACACACAGAGACACATGAAAATGGGATTCACCACAGAATTTTCTCGTTAAGGTAGAGGGAAAAAACTGGAAAAAATTCAACGAAGCTTCTCGTTTTATCCTTTTATTGAAACTCTGCAATGCCGTCATGAGTGATACTTTATTTGCACCATGTGGAAAATATTCCACCAATACTATGCAAATGATATCGTTATTATGTTTACAGTTCACCCAAGACTATCCCCCCACCACCGGAATAAGTCCCCTACAAAGTTCGAGATCACATCAAATAAGAACATTGCGACACAATTTCTTCATTGCAAATGGTCCTGCTCTTTTCAATGTTATTCCGAAAAAAGCTAAAGTAGAAAAAGACACCACATCTTTCAAACGGTACCTGGACAAATTTCCCCAGGAAATATCGGATAAACCACCTACACCTGGATACGTCTCAACCAGCAACAACTATCTGCTTGAGAGGTCCATGGTGTCCGAAATAATATATATATACAACGGGCTTCTTTCAGTTTCCGTCTACTAAATACACAAGCAAAGCTTTTGTTCAATTGAGGCTATAATAAAAAAAATACTTGTCCAAGTTTACACGCAATGGGACTGAACCCGGAACTATGTGGTTGGGAAGCAAGCTTCTCATTACACAGCCATACTTGCATATTTGTATATATTAACAAATATATTTTAGCCGCTCTCAGAACACCATGCAAAGTGCTAAAAAGTTATCTAAACGCTTAATAACACAAGAACTACTCACGCCGATGTCTCCTACTGTCCATTCCACTCCACCTCCACTCCACCCCACCTCCACTCCACTCCACTCCACCCCACCTCCACTCCACTCCACTCCACCCCACCTCCACTCCACTCCACTCCACCCCACCTCCACTCCACTCCACTCCACCCCACCTCCACTCCACTCCACTCCACCCCACCTCCACTCCACTCCACCCCACCTCCACTCAACTCCACCCCACCTCCGCTTCACCCACCTCCACTCTACCCACCTCCACTCTACCCACCTCCACTCTACCCACCTCCACTCCACCCACCTCCACCCACCTCCACTCCACTCCACCTCACCCCACCCCACCCCACCTCCACTCCACCTCCACTCCACCCACCTCCACTCCACCCACCTCCACTCCACCCCACCTCCACTCCACCCCACCTCCACTCCACTCCACCCCAAACAAAATTCCAGTAGAAAATTCCAGTAGAAGGTATAGCATTTTGTATAAATACACACTCTTAAGGATTAACTTATAAAAAAAAATAACCCACATACACACGCATATATTACTCAGCTGAAAAGCTACAAAGCTGAATCGGAGCTAGACATTTTTGCGCATTGGCAATTACAGTACTCGAAACAGTCGGTAGTTGAGTTTCTTTCTTACTTTTACAGCCGATAAAAAATGCATTTATATTGACGCTTTGAGTTGTATTTTACAGGTACGTGATACATGCACATCTGTGTGTCTTTGTATGTCTGGGAAGAGAGAGAGAGAAAGAGAGAGAGAGAGAGAGAAAGAGAGAGAGAGATTGAAAGCTAGATATGTGTATCTGTGACGGAGCATGTAAATAATTACTCTGACCTTTAATGCTTTCGTTTCATTTTAAATAAAACCAGAAGTCCTTGGATAGAAGAATCAGCAAAGTGTTAACCATACTGCATATAATGTCACAATAAATTATATGTTCAAAGTCAATCTGAGTACACTTAGCCTTTCAATATTCCGGTGTTGATGAAACAACCAAGTTTTAATACTGGGTGGTGTGGAGTGGTAGTCATTAAAGTAGTTTTTATACTTTCCAACGAAAAGAAAAACTCCTTGAATTCATGCAACTGTATGTGTGTGCTTATCTGTCTGTCTGTATCTTTGTATGCGTGTATGTATGTATGTATGTATGTATGTATGTATGTATGCATGCTTGTCTGTATATGTATATGTATGTATATGTACATGCATGTATGTCTGTAAACATACATATACACATACGCATTTACACACAAACACACACACACATAGTATACTGTTCGATTGTTAATTAGTAAAGTTTTTCACGTTCGCAATTCTTTCGCTGATTCCCATGACTCTCTGTTACTCTCCAGTTCCCTTATAATGAATTTGAATTGAATCTTTCATTGACTGATTACACAACAGTGGACGCAATCCCTAAGAATGCCTTGTATTCACTTTCTTGACAGAGCGCGATGATTCCGACAGCTGATCTTCTAGCATTCCCCTGCACAGCATCAATGTAAGAAGCAACTTGACTCAGTTGAGCTTTTCCGTTAAATCTTCACAACCCGTAATTCTGCAGGACACAGTCGTCACTTCGCGAGGTTTTCCAAAATTACCCGCATGCACATACTAAAAAAAAAAAGTGCGGAAGTTAGCTCTTATTTTATGAATAAATACGTGAGATGCTTCAAGTTTGAAGCTCGGAGAGTGAAGTAATCGTATCGGCTTGCGCAGCGTACCGTGAATAATGCATCAGTTGTTGAGACTCAAATGCTGAGCAGCATTTCGTCTCTCTTTATGTTCTGAGCTCAAATTGTCTTTTATCCTTTCGGTATCATTGGTATGACTAACAGCTAAGCACTAGAAGTTGATGTAATTGTCTTCCCACCCCTCAAAATCAGCTGACCCTGTACGAAAATTCGAAATAATTATATCGGTTGATTTTCTTGTGTACTCTACGATAAATCAAGGTGAGTAAACGAAATTTCCCCAAGTACATAAAGTACTGGATTAAACGATAAGCAATCTTTTACTCATATATGTTGTTGACTTTCTTTCTGTATTTCTGAAGATGGAGAACTTTTTAGTCTACATAATATTAGTTGATTTCGCTGTCAGAAAGAGCTAACTGTTCATATGGGAGAATCAACATGATAGAACAGCGTCTTATCCACGCGTGAATTTACCCCTTAACCATTTCATTAACCATTTTAAAATAAATAAATAAATAAATAAATAAATAAATAAATAAAGGTTAAGCAGTGATTGCCAAGAAAACTTCCCCGGGGCACAGATTCATAAATTTCAAGCTTTTTCCGGCTTAGGAAATCATTATTTATCATCGTTCTTGTATTTGGAGTAGATAGCTTTTACAGCTGCTGTTGCGCATATGTGTTTACGTATAAATCAATTCAACAAAAATAAGTATAATAAACACTGCTTGCTGTTCATCTCTAATAAATAAGTAAATAAATAAATAAATAAATAAATAGCCACTGCCTGCTCCAAGTTGATTATTTTCATTCCATCGAAATATCTAAAGATATTGAGGTCAGAATCTTGTCATTGGCGTGATACTTAATGTGTTGCTTGCAGTGGAAAGACATTTAAACTTCTAGTCCAAATCTTACTCGAGGTTACAGTGACTGCACACAACTTAAAACGCAATTGCAGGAAAATAAATTGAATATTTTCTCCAAGGATATCATTTTTTTTTTACTCCGTCCTCTTTTATATGTTCTGTTATCAAAATGTTAGGTCAAACTTTAAAAAAAATATGAAATCTCTTTTTCCTAAGATTCTCTTCAAATATATTGATTTTATAATGCGTTTGATTTTAGTTTCTAGATTATCCATGAATTCGTTAGTAGCCAATGTGTCGAGGTTAAATTAAATGTGCGTAGTTACATTAAACGTTTATTTTATTGTTTTAAAAAAGCTATTAAAAGCTAAAGAAAAACAACAAATTAAAAAAATGACCACATTAGCTTTAAAGCATTCCACTTTAGTGTCCTTATCAGAGAAGCACCTATCACACCGAAAGAATCCTTTCTTTTGCATTCATCTGTACACAGAACTATATCTACTGAAGACAACTAGGAAACTGTTATATGGTCACTTGATCTACTAAAGATAGCAGCCAAATCTCGTAAAATTACACTGCAACGACTTAAAAAGGGAGGAATGGGGTTCATGAAGTCTCAGATAAATAAGATGAGATATTCACAATTTGAATGCCTTTGATTATGATTTTGTTCTATCAGGGTTGACCGGGGTTAACAGCAACAACTACAAAAATGACAATAACAACAACAACAACAACAACAACAACAACAACAACAACAACAACAACGATAACAGTAACATGAAGAATAATATCAACCCTACTGAAGAAACAAGTTGTGTTCAGTAGTTTTTTTTCTTAATTTAAAAAATAATTGATTAACGGAAGATATTTAAATTCAGACTGATCCCGTTATACATCGTTGATCGCCATAAACACGTAATGTCTCTGAAATCCTTTGATCATGAACAATCTTTTCATCTGGATTTTGGATTTTAAGTCATGATTCTAAGTAACTTAAATTGTTTTCACTGTAATTCTGTTCTTCACTAATGTGCGACATTCGGGCTTTGCACGTCTATCATATACTCGCTACCTGCCACCACCACTCCACACATATATGCATGAATGAACGCATGCATGCGTGTGTCTTTGTGAGTGCATGTTCATGTATGTATATACTCCATTTTTTAAAAGTGAACGTTTTGTATGCAATGACATAATATTCTAATCAAAGATGTGCAGACCATTAAATCATCTCTTTTCCTCTTTTACTTGCTTCAGTCATTTGACTGCAGCCATGCTGGAGCACCGCCTTTAATCGAGCAAATTGACCCCAAGACTTATTCTTTGTAAGCCTAGTACTTATTCTATCGGCTTCTTTTGCCGAACCGCTAAGTTACGGGGCGTAAACACACCAGCACCTGTTGTCAAGCGATTTTAGGGGGACAAACACAGACACACAAACACACACATACATATATATACATATACATATATATGACAGGCTTCTTTCAGTTTCCGTCTACCAAATCCACTCACACGGCTTTGGTCGGCCCGAGTCTATAGTAGAAGACACATGCCCAAGGTGCCACGCAGTGGAACTGAACCCGGAACCATGTGGTTGGTAAGCAAGCTACTAATCTTCACAATAGTTTAAATCTCAGTCAACTTAAGGGTTGTAAAAGCATCAATACCATACTATTGAGAAGTCTGCGGTTACTTCATTCGGACTGTGGCTTTGGAATCTTATTAGAGCTTTAGGCTACGTAGCTTAAAACTGCAAGACAAATGTTTAGAAGTTGGGCCTTACACAATGCGAAAGAATAAGGCAGATACGAAAAATAAGGCTCGAAGTTCAGAGGTTTAGCGTATAATAAATGCATATAGACATTTGTATATATGTGTAAAAGTGATCATGTATTCATACACACGCGTGACTGTGTGGTAAGAAGTTTGCTTCATAAACTCATGGTTCCAAGTTCAGTCTCGCTGCGTATCACCTTGAGCAAGTTTCTTGTACTAGTCTCATGACAACCAAAGCTTTGAAAGTGAATTTGGCAGACGGAAACTGAAATAATCCGGTCGGATTTATATCTGTGTGTGTGTGTATGTGTGTGTGTGTGTGCGTGTGTGTGTGTGTGTGTGTGTGCACTTGTGTGTTGTCTGCATGTGTATGTCTGTATTTATTTATGTCTCTGTGTTTGTCTCCAACCACCGCTTGACAACCAGTGCTGGATTGTTTGCGTCCCCGTAACTTACCGGTTCGGCAAAAGACACCGATAGAATAAGTACTAAGCTATTAAAAACCGTATTCGGGTCAATTGATTCGACTAAAATTTCTTCAATGTGGTGCCCCAGCATAGCCGCAGTCTAAACGACTGAACGCAGTAAAAGATAAAATATGTAATAAGCTACGATACTGTGAATGCAGTGCCAATGATGTAGAAATGTCTTGACTGCATCATTATATACGAATAAATACAAAATAAAGTCGTACATTACAAACAGGATTAAGTGAATTCATAACGTGTGAATTGTCATTGTTAAAATAACCATCAGATTGTAATTGAATGTTTATTTATGTACATACATTCAAGTATACATGTATACGTACATACATACATACATACATACATACATACGTACGTACGTACGTACGTACGTACATACATACATACATACATACATACATACATACATACATACATACATACAAATTGTTGCTGATGTTGAAATTCCAATGACGGAGCCTCGGATCTAGGTTGGATGTCTTGAAATAAGCTGAATAATGACATACATACATACATACATACATACATACATAAGGGGCTTTGGATCTGGGTTAGAAACCGGTTCTTTCTCTATCGGCAAGAAATCTTGAAATAAACTGAATAATGTCATACATACATACATA
>NC_142928.1:29120053-29132553 GCF_046866305.1 Octopus bimaculoides
CAGTTTTTTTAGTCGAAGAAATCGACCCCAAGATTTATTCTTTGTAAACCTGGTACTTATTGTATAGGTTCTTTTTGCTGAACTTCTAAGTTACATATATATGTGTATGTATGTATGTTGTATAAAGAATCGTGGGTAAGGCCAAAACAACGCGAAATCAAGGTAAATCACAAGAAAACAAATATGTGAATTAATGTAGAATTACTTTGTATTCAATATTTCGGGGTTATGACCCAATTTTCAAGAAATTGACGATTATTGCCGATGTGCGCACATCGGCGACAATTACCAATTTCTTGAAAATGGGGTCGTAACCCCGAAATATTGAATACAAGGTAAGTCTACGTTAATTCACATATTTGTTTTCTTGTGATTCACCTTGCATTTCGCATTGTTTTGGCCTTACCCACGATCCTTTATGCAATATACTCTACGCAATACTTCATAGTAATTATTCTATATATATAAATATATATATATATATATATATATATATATATATATATATATATATATATAGACAAAAACCTGGCAATCTTATATATATATATATATAGACAAAAACCTGGCAATCTTATATCTTCTTTTCAAGTGAAATTCTTCACTGATATCGAAAAGGTGAAAACAAGCAATGTTAATTCTCTAAATGAAGTATTAACAGTAACTGCACGATAAAGTGTAGTATATTGCCACTTAAGTGTGGCTGACCCCTAGGGGTGGATGTTACTTGAAAAGAAGATATAAGATTGCCAGGTTTTTGTCTCTCTCACCAAGGTCAGCGGCTATCGGACGCCGACGAAGGGAAATAACCCTGAAATCCGGATCCGTTCGTGCTGCAGATGTTGGTGAGAGGGATAACTACCCTTGGCAAACAGGAAACAGTCGTGTGTCGATAAGCCAGCTGGAGGAGATGTCCTCCTTGGGCTAAAAGCAACAGTAACATCCACCCCTAGGGGTCAGCCACACTTAAGTGGCAATATACTACACTTTATCGTGCAGTTACTGTTAATACTTCATTTAGAGAATTAACATTGCTTGTTTTCACCTTTTCGATATCAGTGAAGAATTTCACTTGAAAAGAAGATATAAGATTGCCAGGTTTTTGTCTCTCTCACCAAGGTCAGCGGCTATCGGACGCCGACGAAGGGAAATAACCCTGAAATCCGGATCCGTTCGTGCTGCAGATGTTGGTGAGAGGGATAACTACCCTTGGCAAACAGGACACAGTCGTGTGTCGATAAGCCAGCTGGAGGAGATGTCCTCCTGGGGCTAAAAGCAACAGTAACATCCACCCCCAGGGGTCAGCCACACTTAAGTGGCAATATACTACACTTTATATATATATATATATATATATATATATATATATATATATATATATATATATATACATACGCACACACATATATATATATATATATATATGTGTGTATATATATATATATATATATATATATATATATATATATATACATACGCACATATATGCATATGTATATATGCATATATGTGCGAGTGTAGATACATAGATACATAGAGAAACAGTTAGACAAACACACACCTATATATATATATATATTTTTTTTTTTGAGTGGTGTAGGTAAAATCCAGGTTGCATAGGTTTCCTGGCTAGCAGTAATAATTACTCCACGAGGGCTACACCACTAACTACTCATAGGACCGAAGATACATTAGCTATATAAATGTTACACTGCCGTTAAGGAATTGCAAGTTAACTCGCTGGAGATATAATTTGAAATGAGTGGTGAAGTTGGAAGAATGGATTTAAAAATGTAGAAAAACATATGCATAAACAAATAAGATAATCGGTAAGAGAAAAGAGGAAAGAAGTAAGAAATTTGAGAGCGGGCAATTGTCTAAAGCTGTTAAGAATAAAGGAAAGCAGTGCGTTGGGGGAAGAAGGGGGAATTTAGGCTAGATTGATGCTGACATTAGGTGATGGTTGTTGTGAATATTAAACTGAGATCACTTTGATATGTCAATGGTAAATAAATACATTCATACAGAATAAAAAGAAATGAAGTTTTAGAAGTGAAATGGTCAAGAATTAGAAGAAAAGGAAGAGAAAAAGTTATATATATGTGTGTATGAGTATATTTAATCTTCGATTACTATCACAAACAGCAGTTGCTTTCTTCATCTGAATACCGGTCGTTGATTGGTTGAAATTACCCATATACGACAAATTTAACACGAAATAACTTCTAAAATACCAAATCTTGTCAAAAATGTTCAAAGTAAACCGTGTTCTGCGTGAGAATACGAAGTGCACAAAGTTTCAAACTGTTTAGTTAAAAAGAATTATTTTTAAAGCCTAGTACTTATTCTATCGGTCTCCACACTTTGTGTGTATATATATATATATATATATATATATATATATATATATATATATATACACATAAATATACACACATATACATATCTTAGTATGTGTGTGTGTGTGTGAGTGTGTGTGTGTGTGTGTGTGTGTGTGTTTACGTCTTAGTGCCTGAGTTTGTCACCCCATCTTCGCTTAACAACCGGTGTTGGTATGTTTACTTCGCCGTAAATCAGTTGTTCTTCAAAGGTGGCCGATGGAATAAGTTCTAGGCTTTAAAATAAGTCTTCATCGATTTGTTCGACTAAAGCTCTTCAAGGCGATGCCCCAGCTTGGCCGCAGTCATATGACTGAACAATAATAAAACGAATAACATGAATACATGCACATGTGCACGAATATAAGATATAGAGAACTCATATCAGTATGTGTATATATATGTATATGCAGAGAGTCAAACAGAGAGACAGACAGATATGTAGATAGATAGATAGATAGAGAGAGAGAGAGAGAGAGAGAGAGAGAGAGAGAGAGAGAGAGAGAGAGAGAGAGAGAGAGAGAGAGAGTGAGAGAGAGAGAGAGCGATTTATACAGAAGTGGGCTAAAAGAGGTTTACAATTTTGAAAAGAAGAAAACACGTTCTATAATTTTTTTTTATTAGAAAACATTAAAATTTACCCTCGTCTTTTTTTTAATGTCTTGAATGTCATTAATCATCGTAATACATTTATCATAACTATAATAATACTTTTATCGTAACTTTTAATTTTTTTGATTAAAATAGCGTAGTACGTGTTTTCTCTTTTCATAACTGCATACATATTTTTACATCGCTTCTGTATATGTATTAGAAAAGAAGGAAATCTCGAACACAGGAGAGTAGTTGAGGAAACACCTTAGAGAATCGGGTAAAATATTCTTTTAGACGGGAAAAAAGCGAGTAGCAATCCGATAAGGTGAAAGGAATTCTGTACATGTACACATATCAGGTTGAAACTTTGACGTCACTGTGAATAATATTCTTGTTTATGAAATAATAAATATGAATAATTTCACACACACACACACACACACAAATTCAGTCAGCAGAAAGTTACAAAAGAGTTTCAAGGTCTGAGAGTTTCATTCATGTTTAATATGTTCCTTCCACGAAAATCTCAGTTTCCGAGTCACATTTGTCATTTTCTGACTATTAAAAATACTTTAAAACATGTACGCATGTGTATGATGCATGCACACGGATACATACATATACATATGCATATACATACATACATATATATATATATATATATATATATATATATATATATATATATATATATATATATATATATATAGTGCATGTTGTGACCCCTTGTAATACTACATGCCCTTATTATGTACTTGAACTCAGTCCACTCTGACTTGGAAGTTTCTACTACTGTCCTACTATTCACCAAATCATAAAGTCTTGTTATCCTGCAATGTAAAGAGTTACATCAACTTATTTTTTTCATCATACACATACTTCCTTTTTTCCCAATCTTAGTAAATCTCGGTAGATTTAGTAGATGTACAATATATTTGGTGATCTAAAGCATTTTGTATAATTCAAGTTCGCACGTAACATCAGAATTCGAAACATCTTGATGAAATTTCCACGCAATCTTCTCATCTTGCATGTCACCAGGTTAGTATTCATTTGTCATTTCAACATAGTTCAATTTACTTAAGCTATTCATCATTCTTTGGTGTCATGCTTTATGTAAAGTCCATTTCGTCTATGTCTCCCAGCAGATGTGAACTCCTGGCTTGCCTGTAGTGTATGGCGTGTATTGTGACTGAATACTTATTATCATAGAATAACGAGGATTTCTTGCAGATACATGCAGCTAACAGAATGATTCTCGTTCTCCAAGAGCTTACTCTTTATGAAATATTGAAAAACATATGAAAATGTACATGGTATATATTTCTGTTTAAGTTGGGACAAACCCCTTTATTTTCTATATCAAGAAATGTTTGTCAATTTTTAAAAATGAATTAGCAATGAAACAGTCCATGAGTGAGGTTCAATCTTGTCGCTGGACTTGCAAGAAACAATAGTCAAATTTCTTTAAAATCAAGCAATCCGTCTCTAATAAAGTAAACATAAACAGTGTAGCCTACTACTTCTATAATAATGGTGGTGTAGTCATAGCTGGAAAGTTTCCGATCATAAGACTATCTATCTGAGTTGTCCGAGAGCCAGATGACAGCAATAGCTAGATATTCAGATATTTTCAAAAACGTTCGCTAGAATAAACTGGACGAGGTTGTGGCCATGGAAAGAGCTCCAATATCAAGTTAATCGGTGCATTTGATGTCCTAGATAAGTAGCTGCGAATCGATACCTCCAAGAAATAACACAAGCAACAAGGAGTGTAATTGTTCTATATTAATGTTATTTCTATTAACTTTGGCGCTCGAGGACTTACGAACAAATTGAGAAAATTGCTTAATAAGGAATTTGGATATAGACACAACACGTCTGACGAAAGAAGGGATGGGTGTATTAGCTGGTCTTTGAGGTATATGAATTTTGGTATTTGGATGTCTGATATTTATTTTAAGGTGTTATAGATATTATTTGAAGGTTATGATATTCGATTCTTATTTAGTTAGTTTCGGAATAATGTTGAATTGATTAGAAAGAGCTGAAATGAAAAGAAATTACTTATGTATAAGCAGTCTGATTTTTGAAAGCTATACGTATGTGTTTGTGTATGTATGTTTATGTAGACATGGTTAGGGTTTTGCAACCATGATCGTAAGACGGCAATTTCGTTTTCTGACTAGGAAGATGCGTTGAGTTCTTGGGCAAAACATCTAATTTCACTCAGCAGGCAAAAATGAATAATCTTGCAGTGGACTGGCGTCACGTCCAGGGTGATGAGTATGTATACCCCACAGAAAGCAGGAAACCGCTCTTATGGGCCCATGGCTCTGGAGGGACCTTTGATCGTTCTTCTGACATACACACACATATGTGCGTGTGTAGAACGGGGTCTTAGTCAACCACACAAGTATACAGTTTCTTGTTTTTATGGCTCGTATTTTATATATACAAAAGATATTTGTTAACATCCGTATACTACAACGGAAAAAGAAATAACAAAAGAAAACAATGACATAAAAAGAAAAATATTTATTGTTTATTCGCAAAGAAGATGGTAGATTCAATCTTATTTTCTTGTAAGGAATTTACGAAAGCTATGGAAATTATATACGGAGCTAAACAGAACTGTAATCCTCGGTTTAGTAGTTGCTAAAGCAAAATCAGTTAATAATACAATTATTTTCTTATTTAATCTCAAAATATAACGTTACAGCATCATATTATTTTCTCCATTTTTTCTTCCATGTTACGAGGCGGTTTCTCGGTTGTTTTCTTGGATAGCTACGATAACTATTCAAAGCGCGGTTTCTTATTCTTTACTACTTTTTATATTTTGCTAATTTGCATGACAAAAAATGATTAAAAAAATAATGTGAATATTTCAGCAAAGTAATTTTGTACAAGGACACAATATAGAATGGATGTAGATTTACTTACAATAATATTGAATTCATTTGCCAATCTTCTACATTTGGATATATGTTTGTATGTAAATATATATATTGAGCATGTGTATAAACATATGTATATATTATAAATACATTTAGAAAATACAATATAGTATTATATATATATATATATATATATATATATATATAATTTGTATACTTAAATATATATGTATATATATACATATATACAAGTATGTAGGTGTACATAATATATATATACATATATATATATATATATATATATATATATATATATATATATATATATATATATATATACGTATCTATCTATCTGCATGTATGGATGTATGTATATATATGTATATATATATGTATGTATATATATATATATATATACATACATATATATATATATATATATATATATATATATATATATATATATATATATATATATATATATATATATATATATATATATATATATATATATATATATATATATGTATATATATATATTTATATAAAGGGCATTATTACAGAAAAATAATATATATATTCAAACAAAAGTCTAGACGAAGAAGATTTTAAGCGAAGAATAACAACAAATGCGAGGAATAAAAAGTATGCAAAATGTGTCGAATAAATAAAGAGAATTCTAGAGAGTTGAGTAAATAAATAAGTGAGATTAGAAGACGAAATAAACAAAACTTGAGAAGAAATGGAGAAAGAAACTTTCAGAAAATCTGATATAATATAGTTCTTTGTAAGTAACATATACGTGTTCATTATATATATATATATGTATATATATATATATATATATATATATATATATATATATATATATATATATATATATATATATATATATATATATATATATATATATATATATATATATATATATATATACAAATATGTTTGTACATTTTTATACATTGGGAGAGACTGAAAAGATTAAGGCTCAACTCCCTAGAACGAAGGAGAGAAAGGTATGCATTGATAGATGTCTGGAAAATACTGGAAGGATCTGTACCAAAATTTGGTATTTAAAGTCACACAAGCAGCACCACGGGGCACCACTCCATAGTGCCAAACATCCCAAATTGGTCACCAGGATACGGGGCAGATACTAGAAAAGTTTGGGCTTCAAGAGCCCACAACTCTTCGATATCCTCTCCAAAATGCTGACAGAACTACACGCGGTGGATATAGGTGTCTTCAGAATAAACTGGATTTTCATACGCTCACATACGTCCATTAATCCACCCTTCCATCCATCCCTCCATCCATCCATCCATCCATCCATCCATCCATCCATCCATCCATACACACATACATACATACATACATACATACATGGAAACACACACAACCACACATATATACATAATTCAATATATATATATATATATATATATATATATATATATATATATATATATATACATATTAATAATTAAGTGTACTGACAAGCGGTACCTGCATGCTGACATTGTAGTCAAAATGACCAAACCACAAGTTCTCAATTAAGCATAAAGGTGAAAGCGGGCAAAGGAATAAAAACCCTAAGACCCCATACTAACGGCGAAAATAATCGAAAATTGAAAAAGTCAGACATACTGGTATCACTGTGATTTCGAACTTTGAGAAATACTCTTAGTTCATCCTCAGCGGGGCTTACTGACCGTTTTTAAAGCCGCAGCAAATTTTAAAAGTAATCGAAGTGAATAAAAATTATTTTAATATATATGAGGATATTATTGTTTATAAGGATATCAGTGGCTTAGCATGCGTAAAAAACGCACCCATAAATTCTGTTAGCATGCCGGTATCGCCATGCACTACCCTTAACTATTAATTGATTTGTGAGGGAAACAAGAGAAGTGACAATGTTACAAAGTACAAACTCTCTACGAAAGAAGCACTAGTTCTAGTGAATAGTGCAGGGTCTGTGTTGGGCACATGTGTGATGAGAGAGAGAGAGAGAGAGAGAGAGAGAGAGAGTAGTGAATATTATGTGAATACCTGAATGAAGAGAGCATGATAACATTAAACAGCGAGCGATATTAGCCGTTATAGTAGTGACAGAAAAGGTGAAAAGAGAAAACAGCGAACCTGAGGGCCGGTGATTTTATCGTGTCTATGAATAAGTTTATGCCAGTCAGCCTTTTGGTTTGATGAAGATTAGGTGAAGAATGATGTGTATGCAGCATAAGCAACATCCCAGATATTCTTTCTAATATTTGAAATGTTTTGAGAGTTGTTTACTTCGACCCCAATGCTAAACTTCGAAAAGATGAAAGCTGACCTCGGTGAGAATTGAATTCAGAATGTAAGGAGCAGGAAGAAATATTGTAGAGCATTTCTTCCGAAACAAAATATTTGGGTAGCTCGGCGCCTTAGCAACGTCGCAAATATGATAGCAATACTCGAATGTGAACATCACATGAGCTTTGTAGAGCGTAGATAGATTTTGAGAGAAATATCTCTTGCTCCAAGTGAAGAACCAGTTTTGCGGGGATTCGATCCTAGCTATGCAAGAAGCCTAATAATTCAGTTGTTGTGTGGGTTATTGATTAACGGTGTGGTGTGCAGTGTGATGAGGTTTGCTTGATATGAGTCGCGTTAGCGTTTTATTCTTAAACCGGACAAGATTTCAAATATCCTTGGAGGATTATTTCGAAGTCTCTAAGTGCGGCTTTGGCATGCAGTTTGTGGCTACGAGTGTATGATGCAGTTTGTATAATGCATGATAGAGACGATATTAGACGTCGCAGCAAGTAAATTAGTGATGAATAAAAAAAAATCGGTGAAAAAACTGAAACCTAGGATATGAGAGAATAAGGACTAGAAAGAGATCAATGAATATTTCGGCGTTGTGTGATCTAATATGACGCTACCCATCCATTATAAAGGGGTAGTTAGAGCCTCGCCAGTGGGGAGTTTTAACAGGAGATTCGTATGCCAGACACGAGGGAAAAGCTTTGACGACATTGCTTAAGATATCTGTCTCCAAGGCAGGCGTTAACTAGTAATTGATGTGGGTAAGTGAATTATCAGTTGTTCTGACTTTACGGAAACCATGTTGCAGAGAGAGAGAGAGAGAGAGAGAGGGAGGGAGAGAGAGGGAGAGAGAGAGAAAGAGAGAGAGAGAGAGCGAGAGAGAGAGAGAGAGAGCATACTCATTATACAACTTTTTCTGTAGTAACATACATTATTGAAGTTGTACTCAATACAAAGACGAGTAATTTTGAACATTTTGGTACTGAAATCAATACTAGAAGACTAAATATATTTCTGGGTAAAATGTAGAATAAAACATTGTAGAAAATGTTTTTTTTTTTTTAGAAACATTCCAATTCTCAAAAAAAAAAATCAAACGCAGAGCATGAAGTAAAGGTGTGTAAAATATCAAGGTGAACAGCGATATAATTGGAGAGGACGAGCGAGAGAGTGGGATAAAAAGAAAGAGAATTGTGTAGGATTTTGAGATAGTAAACAAAATGCTAAAGCACTCCTATAACAAACTTCTAAGTGGCGTCGAAGTTACACTACCTAGATACTGCACTGAGTTCAAACCACACCAAAGTTATTTCGAGGTTGATTAGATACTTACCAGTGGGTACTAGTGACGATATAATACACAGCGGGCAGGTAAGCATCGTCAGTCCTTGGTAGTTGGGCCAACTGTTTCAGCTTTGTAGGTGCTATTGAAGGTGCTATTGCTACCCGCATAAGGCCTAGCCGACATTATATGGTCTGACAAAAGAAGAAGAGGGTTGGAAAGAAAGATGTTGAGTGAAATGAAAATTACAACATTTAGATGTACAGTAAGTTATTTAACAAACATTAAACACAGAACACTTCAAAATGTTCTTTATTGAAAATGTTATGATGAAAGAACAAAAGAGAAGCAGTGAAATATAAACAGATATTCCGAATGATTCAGGGGAACAAATTGCATGGGGAAAAGTCAAGGATAATGAAGGAAAAATAGGACGCGATATATATATATTTATACAGACACACACACACGCACACACACACATACACACCCATACCCATATATACATACACATATATATATATATATATACACATACACACATATTATATATATATATATATATATATATATATATATATATATATATATATATATATATATATATATATACATACACACATATTATATATATATATATATATATATATATATATATATATGTTCATACATATATACCTCTAGTCCATACGAATATAATAGACAGAACTAATAAAAAAAATATAACAGCTCGTGAGATTCAGTAAATAAAATAGTAATAATAGTAATAATAATAATAATAACAACAACAACAACAACAACAATAATAATAATAATAATAATAATAATAATAATAACAATAGCAATACAGGTCTTCTCCATAATGCATACGAAACAAAAACATATGAAATATAGCAAAACTTAAAAACAGTGAGGACAATCAAATACGATAAAATATAACAAAAAAACAAGTATGTCGATCAATGATATCAACAACTTACATAATACATAAAAACAAAGGAAGATTGAAATGTTCCGTTGGAGCGTTTAACTCCTAGTGCCAATCATAATCTCAGTTTTGTTGATGAATTCTACAAACAAACACGGCTTTTCAAACAAGACAATAACAAAACGGAAATATCGAAGGAAATAATCAGAAAAATCAATCTAACATTTATAAACATGGAAGCGAACAAATGTCCTTGCCCTTTTTATGTTTGTTTGTGTTATGATGTTTTACGCTTATTGCATACACATACATACAGACATAAATATATATATATATATATATATATATATATAAATATGTATGTCTGGTGTATGTATGTCGTAATGGATGTATATATATATAATTACATATATATGTATATAATTATATTTCTAAAAATATACGTAATTATATGTATCCATATATACACTCATATATATATATATATATATATATATATACGCACATATGCATATTTATAATATATACACACACATATATATACATATAAATATGCATATATTAATATATATATATATATACATAATTTGCAGTGTATACACACAGAGACGTATACATACACTCACATACACACACACATACATGTATGCATGTATACATATGTGCGTGTGTGTTTGTGTGTGTATGTATATATGTATATATATGTATGTTTGTATGTATGCATGTTTGTAAATACATATATATATATATATATATATATATATATATATATATATTTATTTATATATATATATATATATATATATATATATATATATATATATATATATATATATATATATATATATATATATATATAAATACGCATGTGTATGTATTTATTTATATGTTTGTTGGGTAAATTTTGTGTTTCTTTTGTTTTCATCGCAGTTTTCGTAACAAGCTTTTGTTTTGAAATGAAATACATGCTAAAGGGTGACATGATGTTTGAAGTCGGTTTCAGAAGAATGAAAAGTAATATTTGTGTACCAATAAATATGACAAACATACGTAAGAAGATGAGTAGGACACATCTGTGCCACAGAGTTAAAGCTTAAAAGCATTCTTACGTGTGTAGATTCTCGGCTGAAATTCGTTATGTTTGGTATGTGAATATAGATAGACTAGCAAATAGTTATTTAAGATGAAGAGCTGGCAAGATACAAGAAATATCAAGCATAGACATAAGTTCACACACACACACACACACACATACACACACACACACAAACACAAACACACACACACACAAACACAAACACACATACACACACAGACACAAACACACACACACAACCACAAACATACAGACACATCATATGTACACACACACATACACACCCACAGAGGCAATGGATACTTATGTACATAGACACACACACCTATATTTTCGCTCCATGTGCATGTGTGTGAACATTTTACATATAAGTCATCCGTATTTGTATCTGTGTGTCTTTGTGTGTGGTACTGTGTGCTTACATAAATAGAATCCTACGATGGTGCATACATATAGAAATGTATGTGTATACTTGCAAACGCACAAACATATACACGCACGCGCTTATGTGTGTGTGTGTGTTTGTGTGTGCGAGAGAGTGTGTGTATGGTTGAGTGTATGTGTGTGTGTGTGTGTGTGCGAGAGTGTGTGTATAGTTGAGTGTATGTGTGTATCTGTGTGTTTATTTGTTTGTAGTGGATCTTTCGGACATGCCATCTGTTACACAGACAGCCACACTTATTAGCTATGCCGACGACACAAAAGTAGCACAAGCAATCAAGGAACCTTCCGATGCTAATCTTCTACAGAAAGACCGAAATGCCATTTAGAAATGGGCTGAAGACAACAACATGCAATTTAATGCAGGGAAATTCCAAGCCCCCTTGTATCAGCTAGCTTGTGCTAAAATTCCACAACAATAATTTTTGGGCCCAGAAGGTGCGGCAATCCCTTAGTCACAGTGCGTGATTTAGGGATTCATATGATCAATAACGCCTTCTTTCACTTGTATATCACGAAAATGGTAACAATGTATAGGCGAATGGCTGAATGAATTCTGAAAATTTGCAGA
>NC_142928.1:29137553-29145053 GCF_046866305.1 Octopus bimaculoides
CTGTCGTATATATGTATATATATATATATATGTGTATGTCTGTGTATGTGTGTCTGTGTTTGTCCCCCCAACATCGCTTGACAACCGATGGTGGTGTGTTTACGTCTCCGTAACTTAGCGGTTCGGCAAAACAGACCGATAGAATAAGTACTAGGCATCCAAAGAATAAGTCGATTTACTCGACTAAAGGCGGTGCTCCAGCATGGCCACAGTCAAATGACTGAAACAAGTAAAAGAGTAAAGAGAGTAAAGAGTATATATATATATATATATATATATATATATATATATATATTAGAATGTATTTATAAGCCATGGTATCCATAAGGTCTCATGACTTCATTAGGCAACACTCAACGCATGTCCTTTTACGCACTTTTACTCAATAAAAACTAAATTCCTTTTAAATGATAACGCTT
Organism: Octopus bimaculoides; assembly: GCF_046866305.1. NCBI lineage: Eukaryota > Metazoa > Mollusca > Cephalopoda > Octopoda > Octopodidae > Octopus > Octopus bimaculoides. The sequence goes on from NC_142928.1 coordinate 29,137,973, forward strand.
TAAAATATGTGTTTCCGTTTTGAGAGCGATGGAAATTAAATGTACATAGTAAATGGGTTTATTTTCTTGTATCAGTACAGTACGGACAATCAGAATGAAAGTGTTAAATTATAAAGATTTGATATGTTTGAATTGCACTGGTTAATGAAATAAAACCTTTATTCTCTGGCATAGATTATTAGAGTTGTTTATTATAATTTTTTATGTGCTGATTCCTAAATTGGCCCTAGATTTGCTCTGCCACATCAGATTTTTGTGCCATCAGTATATAGTTTTACTTACCTGGAACATACCAAAAGTTAACTTTACCCCACTATTTGCGGGAATTTTGACTTGATTATCATGTTAATTTTGAATATATTCAAGCTGAGTTTAGCTATAAGTATCTTCTGGTGTGGGTCATAATTAGAAGCAATCTATTTTAGTCGCTATATAGTTAATTTTTTCTTTCAAATCCACTTCGTAGCTGTACACATTTTTTATTAGGTCAATATGCATGAGGCTGAGTTTACCTTTACCAAACCTCGCGATGCCGTTATTTTCAGCTCCGTATTATTAGGCAACAGTATTGTTAGGCTTATGTAGATTGATGCATTAATATTCTACATCAACTGTTGGCCCTTGTTCTTTTACGCGGTCTATGAAAAATAATATACTATACATTTGTGGCACAGCTGTAATTTATTTATAGGCTGAGTCTGATAAACAACTTCAATATTTAAGGGTAGGGTTGATCAGTTAATGCTTTTGTGAGCAATATTGGACCTAATATTAGAATCATGTGAAACAAACTTCCATTCATCTTCAAAGTCTTCAATGATTTTATAAAGCATTATTATAGTAAGATCTTACTATTATAGAAAATTTCATTCATTGACATCAAATTGTAAATGTTCTAAAGATATTCCACTTTGTTTTCTTCACTTTCTCTTAATCTCTCTCAAATTCATGTGTGTGTTAGTTTGTGTGTGTCTTTCTGAATGTGTCTGTGGGTGTGTGCGCATATATATCTCTAGGCATACGTTTTATACGGAAATGTTTGACAGTAAATTTTAATCATTTTCTATCATACTCTATGTTTAGCAGATTTTCTAAATTTCCAAGGCTGTGGTTCAACAACTCTGCTGCCGTTATTTGGTAGAGAATTTTCCATTAGCCTTAAACACAGAAGCCAATATGAGACTAGGTTTACAAATTTTAAGATGAGCCCCTAGGAAAATTCAGGGGCATAATTCTTGAATAATAGTGAGATAGTTATACATACATAGACATATATTACATATGCACTTGAACATACATACACACCTAAAAACACACTCAGACATATGTATATATACATACATATATATATTTATATACATACATATGTATATATATTCTTTTATTCTTTTACTTAGTTCAGTCATGTGACTGCGGCCTTTAGTCGAATAAATCGACTAGTGCTTATTCTATCGGCTTGTTTTACCGAACCGCTACATTATGGGGGAGTACACACACACCAACATCGGTTATCAAGCGATGGTGTGGGTGCACACACACATACACACACACACGCATATATATATATATATATATATATATATATATATATATATATATATATATATATATATATGAATGGGCTTCTTTCAGTTTCTGTCTACCAAATCCACTTACAAGGCTTTGTCGACCCGAGGCTATAGTAGAAGACAATTACCCAAGGTGTCACGCAGTGGGACTGAACCAGGAACCATGTGATTGGGAAGTAAGCTTCTTACCACACAATCACTGAAGTGTCCGAGCATGCACAAACGCATGTATTTAATAACTATTTAAACATTTTGTGGGTAAAATTAGCTTTGTGTCAAACTGTTGAAACAATATTGAGGATACTTACCCAAACATAATATATTCTTTACACCTTTTCCTTTCAAGCACAGTAGAATAAACGCCAGCGTTCTTCTTCTTCTTCTTCTTCTTCTTCTTCTTCTTCTTCTTCTTCTTCTTCTTCTTCTTCTTCTTCTTCTTCTTCTTCTTCTTCTTCTTCCCTTTCCAGACTCCTTAATTCAATGCCTCTGGTTCTTTTCCTCTGCAACTCCTTGTTTTGGCTTCCCCAAACTACACTAATCAACATGTTTCATTAATGCCAAAAATACACTATTAAACCACATCTTTGGAAGTGCTAAACTCCACCCAAGAAGATGAAACACAAAAAATAAAAATGCTTCTAAAATCAGATGTCTATCTATCTATCTATCTATCTATCTATCTATCTATCTATCTATCTATCTATGTATCTATCTATTTATCTATATATCTATCTATCTATCTATCTATCTATCTATCTATCTATCTATCTAGTTCTCTCTATCGCCCTGTCTGTCTGTCTCTATATATAAAACTTAATTGGAAATGGATGCGTGGCGTTCAATCATATAATAATATAAATAATATATAAATATACATGCATATATGCATAGATATATGGACATACTTACATATATATGTATATACACGTTTATATATGGGCACAGGACTCCACATTACGTAAACAATATGAAATACGAAATACGAAAACATGGAATACGGTTTTTTTTTTGCGAACAACGAAAGAAACAAATGGAAAGCAAGACAAGCAAAATAAAAAAGTTACCCTCCATCAGTTGTCGACTCATTTTCTACTTCGTATTTCGAGCAATTCACGACAAGATACGTTTTCGACAAAACCGTTGCTCCCGCATATATATATATTTATATATAGAGGCTCATCGCATAATTAATGCGTTTTTTTTTCTATTGCATGAAATAAAAGTCTGGTTGACGAGATAACCTACCTGCATCAATTTGCTATAAAAGCAGGTAGTAATTTTACCTTGCGCTTATTGTTAGTACAAGTTTTCAAGAGTGCAGTTCGTTTTTAACAGCTATCTTTTTCTTTTTTTTTTTTTGAAATCTGTAATGGAAATGACAAAGGAACATATTCGACATATTTTTCTTTGAGTTCGATAAAGGCAACAAAGCAACGGAAAGTGCGAGGAATATTAATGCAGTATAGAGGAATCGAATAATAAGTGTAAGCCAGTGTCAATATTGGTTCCAGAACTTTCGAGCCGCAAACTATAGCTTCGGAGGCGGGCCTCATCCTGGAAGATCTGTAGAACCCGACGAGGACGTCCTTAGAACTCTTGGTGGAACAAAATCCCATAGTAACTGTCGAGGAAGTAGCAGAGAAGTTTGCATTTGGTCATTCAACCATTCATTGACACCTGCGTGTCATCGGAAAAGTCAGCAACTTAGGTCAATGGATTCCTCACAAACTTTCATTGACTAATCGTACGCAGAGAGTGAATGTGTACTCTTCTTTGCTGTCACCTCTCACGAATGAACCGTTTTTGGAGCAAGTAGTGAATGGTGACGACCATCTTTGGTTTCAAGATGAAAGGTGTTCTTCCATCAGAATAATGCTCGGCCACATACAGCGAGGATGACATTCCAAAGGCTGGAGCGGGTTGAATGGGAAAATATGCCCCGTTCACCTTCGCCGGACATTGCCCCATCTGATTAGCATTTATTCCGCAGTCTTCAAAATGATCTGGACGGAAAAAATATGAATTCTGTAGACGAGGTCAGAACTGTATTGGAGGAGTATTTTTTGTTACAGACAAAGGAATTTTGGAAGAGTCTAACAGATAGATGGAAGAGCATTGTAGAAAATGAAGGAGAGTATATTTTAGATTAAAAAAGCACTTTGTTTAATCTTAATTTTGAAAAATAAAAGAAGCATAAAAAACTGCATTATTTATGGTATGACCCAATATATAAATGTGTGTGTATGTGTGTATATATATATGTGTGTGTGTGTGTGTGTGTGTGAGTGTGTGTGTGTGTGTGTGTGTTTGTGTGTGTGTGAGGGTGTGTATACAGAGAGAGTGAGGGGGAAGCGAGCTAGGTTAGTGAAAAAAATAAGTATATAAAATGTATAATATAAATATCTAAGCTTTCTTACTATTTACCAATAAAACACTTTGTTGTATGATGTCCATTAGTTTCTTATAGATAGCCACTGTAGTTGATAGTTGCCTCTCTTTTCTTTTCTTTTTTGATATCTTCATTATATTTATTTCTCTCCTGAGCCATTATCACAATAACTGATTTTCTTTTATTAGATACCATTGTAGGTGCTTTGGGTTAGTAGAAATGGTAAAGCGTCAAACAAAACGGTGTATTATATTTAATGATCGACCTAAAGCGCTTTCATATTCTACTGTTGTCATATGTACCTTTCATCCATCCATGTTCGATAAAATAAAGCGCCGTTCATGCATTAGAATCGATATGAGTGACATTTTTTTCCTCCTCCTACCTAAATGCTCTGGTTTCGTGGCCTATATAAGAAATCAATATTTATTTACCAGTGAGTGAAAACAATGGTCCGTGGTTGTAAATGCCGTTTCATTGTATTAATTAATTGTATTAATTAAAAGCTATTCATTTGTAGTTTTTTCTGTATTTATGCTAAATTCAAAGTACAGTAATCCCTTGCCATATCGCGGTTCACCTATCACGCACTGAGTACATCGCAGAATTTTCTGGCAAGTATATGTAAATTTATATCGGGACTCCTCAGTACAACGCGTGATTCTGCGACAGATGGGTATTTATATTTTTTTTAGATTTTAATAATTTCTGTGCGAGGTTTTGGAACATAACACCCGCGATATTCGAGGCATTACTGTAAATCAATATGATATGCATTGCATCAGTTCTTTTGTAGAAAGAAGAACTATAGAGGTAAGCTTCCAGCTTACCTTTAATCTAGTTTGCAAATCTGGTTCTCAAAGGGCCTTAAGCTTCTTCATATTTATTATCTATTCTATCTTATGTCAAAAGATGTATATAAAGACATCAATATATTTTGGTTATTACGTAATCTTTTTGGACTTAAATTGATTAATCCTATAATCTCCTATAATCTGCTGCGTTTCAGCCGTCACTGTATTCCACATTTGCCTTAACTAAGGACAATATTATCCTATTTGTGTATACTCTGGACTACATTGCGTATGTTGAGTGCTACCTTGCTTATAATGAGGACCATATTGCGTTTATTGAAGATTGAGTAGTTGAAGTCCTCAGTAAATTAAAGCAGTGTGTGATTCAAGGGAAATTATCTGCGATTTCTAGCAAATAAGCAGCTCTATAGAGGCTTTCTTATTGTGTGTCTTGCTTCCATATCTATTCTCAACATTGTTTATTTCTCTTTCAATGGTTGTTACTATTCCTTTATTTTTCTTCATTCTTATCAGTCGAAAGGTAGACAGTTTTTCTTACTTGTTTTTTTTTTCTTGAAGTCAGAAAAGATAAGGAAACAAACACAAATATTCACAAAGACGTCGACACAATGAAGTCGAAACTCATCAAATAATATTTAGTTCAGTTTTCCATAAACATAAGTTCGTTTTCTCGCTTTGGTTTGTTTGATTTTTCATTCGATAAAGTTCAGAATATGACAAAACAAAAATTAGGAATGGCAGATAGGAAATGACCTTTCTTTAAATATTATTCTTATTATTATATGATGTAGTAGTAGTAGTAGTAGTAGTAGTAGTAGTAGTAGTAGTAGTAGTAGTAGTAGTAGTAGTAGTAGTAGTAGTAGCAGTAGTAGTAGTAGTAGTAGTTGTTGTTGTTGTTAGCGATGCTGTCAGATGATGTGCATGCCTGATGAACTGAAAGTTAATTCAATACAGTCTTCAAGTACTTTCCGGATGACAGAGCTGGTCAACAACAGAGTAATGTACACGCTCGCACTCACACGTTTATACACACACACACACACTTACATACACTCCTCACACACACACACAGTGTTAGAAAGACAGACAGACACTCAGATAGATAGACAGACAGACAGATAGATAGATAGATAGATAGATAGATAGATAGATAGATAGATAGATAGATAGAAACAGATATAGATAGATAGATAAATAGATAGATAACTTTCTTTTATTAGCCACACAGGGCTGCACACAGAGGGGACAAATACAACTGTAGAGCTTTTCTTTAAGAAAAAAAAAAAAAATCCGATCAAAAGGGATCGGTAGGGGCCAAAAAAAAAATGGGGGTATCGTATATCACAGAAGATAGATAGATAGATAGATAGATAGATATATAGATAGATAGACGTGATATGAAGCTGAGGAGTGAAACTCGAGAGGAACTGGAAAAGAAACAAAACGTTAATATATATGAGACATTTCACAAAACAAAGTTATTTCTTGTTGGTTCTGTTGCGTCTATTATAATTTGTTCGCCTTCGATATCACCCCATCCCTGATATTAATCGAATTGTTGACAAGATTGTTGTATTGCATCACCTTAGTCATCACTATCATCATCGTCGTTGTCGTCGTCGTCATCTTCCTCGTCATTATCATCCTTTGCCCATCCTCTGATTATTGCTGCCCTACTACTACTACTACTACTACTACTACTACTACTACTACTACTACTACTACTGCTGCTGCTGCTGCTGCTGCTGCTGTCTCTTCTTCTTCTTCTTCTTCTTCCTTTTCTTCTTCTTCTTCTTCTTCTTCTTCTTCTTCTTCTTCTTCTTCTTCTTATTGTTATTATTATTATCATTATTATTATTATTATTATTATTATTATTATTATTATTATTATTATTTCCTTTTGAAGTGGAAATTGAAAAAGTCGATGAGGCCTTGAGGGCTTGGTCTTCAGTCCTTTTAATGTCGACCATCATACTACCTCCTTCACCATAGCCACCAGACAGAAGAAAATAACTTTCCGTCCCGGCCAAAGGAAGGTGGTGTGGTGATCTTCACGGTGGACTCGGCTGATAACCGGATCCATCCTACACGCCTGTTCGGCAAAGCTCCATAAGACAGTAATGCACGGACACCGGACGAGTGCTTGCAGGACTGTTTCATCGCTCTGCACACACCTAAGATAGGTCTGTATGTCAGCTCTTCCGTATCTGTAGAGTTTGTCTCGAACCGGTGAAGCTCCCCGGTAGCACTGTCAGGCCAGGGACTTCTGGAAGTTATCCATAGGCCCTGGTCGAAAGTCATCCGGAAAA
>NC_142928.1:29150053-29157553 GCF_046866305.1 Octopus bimaculoides
ATATATATATATATATATATATATATATATATATATATATATATATATATATATATATATATATATATATGTACACATATATATATATACACACATATATAAATATATATGTACATATATATGATAGATATTTATAAATATGTATTTATGTATATATATATATATATATATATATATATATATAATTCGCTTGTATTTTGATTCTTTCCTGGCGTTCTTCATTCATCTTGAATGAAGCTGAAGTATACGAGTTACGCTGATATCGGAAATATATTCCTATCAAATCATGCTTTTTTAATATATTTTATTTCACGTTGTTGTTTGAAATCGTTGTAACTTTTGTTTTCTGTACTACTTTTGTTTGGTTTTTTATTTATATTTATGTGTAAGCCTATACATTTCATACCTGTCGCGTCGCCATTTTTTAAGGTTGATTTTACTGTTCTCTACAAACTTACGTATAATGTAGATTTTTGTAAATTTTCTGCTCGCTTTCCACTGGAAATATTAGGAACACCAATGTTTGTTGCTGCAGAAAATTACCTTAGGTCTCTTTCTCTCACTTTTGCTTTATCTATCTATCTATCTATCTATCTATCTATCTATCTATCTATCTATCTATCTCTCTCTCTCTCTCTCTCTATATATATATATATATATATATATATATATATATTCATTTGTGTGTCTGTCTGTCTATCTGTCTATCTATCTATCTATCTATCTATCTATCTATCTATCTATCTATCTATCTATCTATCTATCTATATATATATATATATATATATATATATATTCATGTACTTATCTCTGTATTTATCTATCTATCAACCTCATATTTTCTTCTTTTTCTCACACCCAACACATAACAACCACAACAATTCAACTCACACCCATTCTCTTTTAATCTCACTGTGTCTCTCTATATTTGTCTCTCTATACTCGCCTATACTGTCTCTCATTCTCTCTCTTTGACTCTTTCTCTCTACTCTCCCTCACTTTTTCTATGCAGCTACCACTCTGTCTTAAAATCTTTTACAGTATATATGTATATGTGTGTGTGTATGTATGTATGTATGTATGTATGTATGTATGTATGTATGTACAAATACATACATGTTGGCATTTCCTCACTTCTCTCGCTGTTCCTCTTAATTCTCCCGCCTTCACACATCTGTTAGTCTCTATTTCACTCCGTTATTTCTCCCTTTCTCTCTCTATATATATATTCCTCAGTCTCCTTTTGTTTATCTCTATCTCAATATCTAACTGTCTTAGTGACATGTTGTTCCCCCCGTCATTTCTTTTTTTGTTTTTATTTTGTTTGTTTTGTTTTGTTTTATAAATGTCGCAGCTTTATCTCTCATACTCTGAGCTTATAATCTATAACTCTTATATATACACCTATCTATTCCATTCTGACTTGCTAGGTCTTTTTTTTTTCTGCTTTTTTTCTTTTTCTGTCTTTATATCTACGCATTTTTCTTTCTATATTACTCCTGTCTTATTCTTTAGCGAACTTTTTAAGAAGAAGAAAAAAAAAAATTAAAATTAAAAATAAAAATAACTGACGCCCTTTTAATCCTCCAGTATTTCTTCTTTCATTCTCATCTGCCCTTTTCTTTCTCACTCTCTCCTGCGGTCTCCCACCCGTCTATCTATCTCATTCTTGTCTCTCTTTATAATACTAAACTTTCTCAACACCTCTCCACCCTTAACTCTCTCTATAAATCTCTCTCTATGTCGCCATCACTTTTTCCCTACACGCTTTTCTTCCTCTCTTTCTCTCATCCCCCCCTGTCTCTCTCTCTCTCTCTTTATCTATCTCTATCTCTCAGCATCTACAGTTTCTTTCCTCTACACTATCATACAAATATTACCCTTCACTCGTTTTTAAACTTTTCTTTCGATTTCCGAAGAACTTACATTTTTATCTACAATCCATTCCTTCTTCCCTTCCGTCTTTCTTTTTGTCCCTTTCTCTCAATCTGCCTCTCTGTCTTTCAGTTTTGCCTCCTTCCTCTCTGTCATACCCTATTATACTATTTTTTTACATTGCTTTTTTTGTCTAACTTCTTCTAATCCCTACCACTCTTTATCTTTCTCTCTTCATTATTCAGATTAGTCATTATTCTGTATACGTTGTTCCTTAGACACTATCTTTTGTGAGATGATGGTGGGACAGGAAGAAAAGGTTGTTGGGGTGGTGTGGATAATAAGAGTCTTTGTATATGTCAGAACTCACACGTAGACAGATTTCCTTAAAGAATATACAAATAATATATATATATATATATATATATATATATATATATATATATATATATATATATATATATACATATGTATATGCATATACATATATATATATATAAATACATATATATATTTATATATATACATATACATATGTATCTATGTATATATACATACAGACATATATATATATATGTGTGTGTGTGTGTGTATGTGTATATATATATATATATATATATATATATATATATATATATATATAAAGATATATGGAATCATGAAAAAAAAGAAAAGAACACAAAAAACAAAAACAATAAAGAAACAACAGCGATAGACAGTAACAAAATTTAACTCAAAAAAATACAGGAAGAAAACTAAAGGAAAATGTGGTGAACGAAAAAAAAAAATGACACTCGTCCGTTTATCGCTTTTTTAATCTCAGATATCTTCGAATTTCGGGCAAAGGAAGCAAGGCAAATTCTAGCAGGTTCTTACAGGAATTTCACCCGTCAGTAAGATAAATTCTTCTGCAGTGTTACGAATTTTTAACACCCCACCACTAATATATACACACATGCACACACACACACACACATATCCAGCTATGTATATATTGTGTGTGAATGTATATATGTATATATATATATATATATATATATATATTTTTTTATATATATATATATATATATATATATATATATATATATATATATATATATTTTTATATATATATATATATATATATATATATATATATATATATATATATATATATATATATATATATATATATATATACATATATTTGCGTTTAAATATATATATATATATATATGTTTATACATATACATATATGCATACATATACATATAGATGCGTATATATTATTTTAGAGTTATATCTTATTCGCCGATTCCAAATACATATACTAAGGAAAATTTCCAGAAGCGAGTATATTTACCTTCAAGAATTCTCTTGCTTTCTGTCTTTCTTTCCATTTCTCTTCTTCTTCATTTCTGACTATATGCATGCGATAAACACTAATTTACATCGACACACAATCATACAGGCGCATATATATACTTTTATAATTATTTTATGTATATATATATAAATTTTATCATGTATTTGCTTATGCGATTATATATATATATATATGTATATGTATATATATATATATATGTATATATATATATATATATATATATATATATATATATATATATATATATATATATATATATATATACATATATATATATATATATATATATACACACGCACAAACATAAATACATACATACATACATACATACATATATATATATATATATATATATATATATATATATATATATAAAGTCAAGCACATCAAATAATATGCAATATAAATACTGTATTTATTGAAACCTACTAAGCTTTTAGGGAATGTATCATATTTACGGAATAGTAAGTGAGAAAAACTTATGTGTAAATTGAAATATCTCGAAACTAAAATATTTCTCCAGAAATGACCTGCCACTAACAGAAAAGACACCCTTATTTTCTGCAGATAACAGGTCAGTCGTGAACATATGTTTCCGTTTCAAATGTCGTCATCAGTACGGCAATCATTCTCTCCATCATTCAGGGTATATAAACAAATTTGCATTACGTGTAGCACAAATAATTGCATAAACGAAGCAAAAATGAGAGGAGAGAAATATCCCAAAATGGTGAGTGGTATTGCCTATATGAACATTTATTCTCTCAGTATTCAACACGTTCACACACTCATACATTTCATGTGAGATTCAGAATGTTTACTATAGTTGGGTATTCAGAAACATTGATGTGTGAAGACTGAGGTGTTGCTGGCCTTGTTCCACAATTAGAAACAGTTACTGGATTTCTATTAAAATGTATTAAACTGGGTATCAAGGTAAACTAGGGATTGGGGAAATTTTCTAACTATATTTATAAGATTTTTAGAGGCAGCTTCTAGCATGGCTGTTTATATTTACATTATTCTACAGGGTGTCCAGAAAGTCTGGCTACATGGAGTAAATAAAATCATAACTTAAACGATTAAATATAAGAAATAATAATTTCTTAAAGTATGTGTTAATCCCCATGTACCCAAACTTTGTGGACACCTTGTATTATAGACAAATGCATAAAGATATATGCATATCGTTGACTATACATCCAGATGAATGCATATGGGTGATGCATGTTTCGTCTATCTATCTATCTATCTATCTATCTATCTATCTATCTATCTATCTATCTATCTATCTATCTATTATTTACTTCAGTATTTCCTTATATTCATATATGTATATTCACGTAAGTGCGTGTGTGATTGTGATCGGACTCACGGTCGGAGGATCGCGGTTTCGATTCCCAGATCGGGCGTTGTGTGTGTTTATTGAGCGAAAACACTTAAAGCTCCACGAGGTTCCGGCAGGGGGTGGTAGCGTCCCCAGTTTTACTCTTTCGCCCCAACTTCCTCTCATTCATTCCTCCTGTTTCTTGGGTAAAAAGCTGCGATGGACTGGTGTCCTGTCCAGCTAGTGGGGAAACACATACGCCGTGGAAACCGGGAAACCGGTCCTATGCTCTACAGGGGGCTAAGAAGATTTCCAATGACACAAAACGCGATATAAAATTAAATTAAATGTAAAATTTAAAAAAAAGGCTAGGAGGTTTTCCTGTTTTATATCACGTTATTGAGTAACTCTCAGAAATCACTTATACATCCTACTCCTGACAGTAGTTTATATAGAGGCGGGAGTGGCCGTGTGGCAAGAAACTTGCTTCCCAACGACATGGTTCCAGGTTCGGCCCCACTACGTGGCCCCATGAGCAAGTGTATTCTACTATAGCCTTGGATTTGGTACACGGAAACTGAAAGAAGCCCGTCGTATATAATATATATATATATATATATATATAGTTGTGATATATTTGTGTGTGTTTGTACTCCCTCCGTCACTTGACAGCCGATGTTGTTGTGTTTCCGTCCCCATAACTTAGCGATTCGGCAAAAGAGACGAAGTGTATAAGTACTAGGCTTATGAAGAATAAGTTCTGGGGTCGATTTGTTCGACTATACGCGGTGGTCCAGCATGGCTGCAGTCAAATGACTGATACAAGGAAAAGAGTAAAAGAGTAAAAAGAGATACATGTCCGTACAAAGATTTAAGTGAAAACTAATTCTGGTTCGTAATTACTTCACTATTTTGACGTCAATAGCCATCAACATTAGGAACGGCCTCGACGATACAGAGCGCCATGACCTGCGAATGTTTGTACTGCTTTCTACCGTAACAACCATTGACCTTTGACATGTATCTTTTTTTATCCTCCTGTTCTCCCTAGAAGAGTTGAGGCGCAATGGCCCAGTGGTTAGGGCAGCGGGATCGCGGTCATAGGATCGTGGTTTCGATTCCCAGACCGGGCGTTATGAGTGTTTATTGATCGAAAACACCTAAAGCTCCACGAGGCTCCGGCAGGGGATGGTGGCGAACCCTGCTGTACTCTTCCACCACAACTTTCACTCACTCTTACATCCTGTTTCTGTTGTGCCTGTATTTCAAAGGGTCGGCCTTGTCACACTCTGTGTCACGCTGAATATCCCCGAGAACTACGTTAAGGGTACACGTGTCTGTGAAGTGCTCAGCCACTTGCACGTTAATTTCACGAGCAGGCTGTTCCGCTGATCGGATCAACTGGAACCCTCGACGTCGTAAGCGACGGAGTGCCAACAACCCTAGAAGTATCGGTGGCTCAGTATATATCTCTTCTACACCTTGACTTAGTAACACGAACTGTGTTACAGGAAATTGACCACATATAAATCTACCAGTCTTTTTTACTGAAGCGGTGGGTATGTTGAGCAATAAAATTGCTATATTAGAGTAATTAATATTATTATTTGAAAGCTACAATTAAATATCTTTTGTACCAACATGTCATCGTGGTCGACGTATGAATGTTCTATAATAACGCTAATCATAAAGGCTGACGTTAAAATACGTTCGTGCAAGCAATGCTTTATGAAACCCAATGACATGATGATTGAAAGACTAGCGTATGTTGAAGATAAAAATAAGTCGAAAAACATTACAGGTGACCTTTAAAGGCAGATCATAGCAAGCTTCTTAATTTGACAGTTATATTCTTTCGGAAGGGATACGGATTCTGTTGTTTTTATATTTTTTGTCTTTTTATTTACAGTAGTGGCAGTAGTGGTGATAGGGCGAGTAATGGCAGCGGTTTAGCTGATGGTGTATTTGACATTGTTACAACGCTTCTGCTGCAGTAACTGAGGTTTGGTGATATCATACTAAGAATATGAATATCATTGTCATTATGAACAAACAAAATACTGTTTCACATTTTTGTTTTCTTTTTTGCTTTATTATTGCATCAGGAAATGTGAATACAATCTACTTAATAGTTACAGAGGAATATAGGTAGGACTTCACACATATACATACACATTCACATACACATGCATACATACATGTACATACGTACATGTATGTATGTATGTATGTATGTATGTATGTATGTATGTGCACATAAATACTTAAACACAAAAGGTATGTATTCACTTTTTTCTCCCCGTCTAGCAAACATTTTTTCCTCTGGGTCTATTCATTTATCTTCAAATATGTCTGTATGTATTCAAAAACACAACCGAGTTAAGTACAGGCTTTTTCATCAACATAAATTTATGTAAATATGCATGTTTGAGTGTGAGAGGGCGGGGAGCTTGGGGTGTGTACGCGCGTGAGTGTGTGTGTTGCCGTGTGTGTATGTGCGTGTGTGTATGTGCGTGTGTGTTTGCTTTCGCTTCTAATACGTCATCTTAATGGAGTCCGAGCCGGTCTCTGACTAAGTGACAACAAGTGTTTTGAGTTAAGACATTTCCCAGAACCTGCGAATATTTGACTGAGTTAGGGTGTACATATATTCAGATGTATACACCTGCGCTTATGTTCCCCGTGAACATGTCTCTTTAGTACTGAGTTGTGTGTGCATATGTGTGCGTGAATCATTACCTTTTATGTATGCATGTATGTACGTATGAAAGTACGTAAGCATGTATATGTATGTGTATGTTTATCTATGCGCATGTGTAACGTGCAATACCTTCTCAAAGACGCAAGTAATACTCCAATGTGGTTCATATATGAGCTATACAAAATATCAACAGATCGACAACACATCAAAGAAGAGTTATCTTCAAGACAT
>NC_142928.1:29162553-29175053 GCF_046866305.1 Octopus bimaculoides
TTCGCCACATGTAAGATAAGCAAGATTACATAACTGAATTCTTTGTTCTATAAGTATTGAACGATAGCTCGTTTCGGTTATGTATTTATTTACCATACACATGTTTACACGGCATGTGAGACTTATGGTTGTCTAACTGCCAGTCAAAGATTTGCAGGATTCACATATACGGTGAAAGAACACCGGAGGGATAAAATTGTGGGACGAAAAGTGAAGGTGTGTGATTAGTGTGGACCTCTGGGGACACGTAGTAGTTTTAACGATAGTTAAACAGAGGTAGAGTGGAAAATAAGTTTGAAATGCCTTACAGGATGCAGCTCGAGCGGATGCCACTGTATCTATTGTAAAGCAAGCGAGATGTGATAGTGTTTGGACTAGAGGATGGAATGTGTTGGTGGTCGATTTTATTCCAAACAGTAAAGATCCATTATTTATATTCTGCGTAGCATATTTGTGCGTGTCACTTATTGCGACGTCCCAGATATAGAATCTGTGCTCAGTCGAGAAATTTGCTAAATTTAATCATTTTGTATTGCAACAACATTCTGAGGCCAGAATTTTTAAACTTTGTTATGTTGATGATTTGAATTCACTGGGAAAGATGTTAGAGATGATGCAATCTGGCGTTTGTGAGGGATCGTGAGGTTCTTATTTGCATGTCGATCATATTTGTTTCTTACTTGCTGGGTCTCGAGTGAAGGGTAGTGCACATGGCTTTTGCAGGCCCTCGGTGATATTGATTTCATTAATGAACATATTGAATTTTGTAAATCAATGCCTGCAGTAAAAATATATGATCTGGGAAATAGTTTCAGAGGACGGATGTTCTGGGAAGGAAGGGCTAGGCGTAGTGCTTCATACTAGGACGGGAGATCTGGACACAACAAGGGTGATGAGACGCAGAGAAAGAAGTCTGACAGGAAAGCCTGTGGTGAGATAGCAAGAGCCGAACGAATTCCAAGAAGAGGTCGTTATAGTTGCGGTAGTAAAATGAGAGAGAGAGGGAAGGGAAGAGAGAGAGAGGGGGAGAGGGAGAGAGAGAGAGGGGGGAACAGAATAGAGAAAGAAATAAACAAACAAAAACTGGAAGGAAGAAAGAAAGAAAGAAAGAGAAAGAGTGAGAGAAAGAAAGAAAGAAAGAAAGAAAGAAAGAAAGAAGGAAAGAAAGAAAGAAAGAAAGAAAGAGAAAGAGTGAGAGAGAGAAAGAAAGAAAGAAAGAAAGAAAGAAAGAAAGAAAGCAAGAAAGAGAAAGAGTGAGAGAAAGAAAGAAAGAAAGAAAGAAAGAAAGAAAGAAAGAAAGAAAGAACGAAAGAAAGAAAGCAAGCAAGGAAGAGAAAGAGTGAGAGAAAGAAAGAAAGAAAGAAAGAAAGAAAGAAAGAAAGAAAGATATAAAGAAAGAAATGGAAGAGTTATAGAGGAAGAAAGAGAGAAAAGGCAAGAGCGAGATAGGTAACCTTATGGTATGGAAATTACGAAGCGTCTGCGAGCGAGTCTTTGTCAGTCCGTTGGGTAAACCTTTTCTTGATTTTCTCTAGGATTTCTAATTCTGCATCGGCATCTGTAGCTGCAACACTGTCACAGACATAGAAGAATTACGCTGTTGTTCGCATCACCTGCGCTTTTTAGATTATAATTAATTGTTGACGTATGTAAAGCCAGCTATATTAAAGATGTGCTTTCCCCAAAAGAGATCTTTTGTGATAGTAGGACTGAAAGATAGGGATGCGATGGGTTTTTCCTTTGTTTATTGAAGGAGACAAAATGAGTATCACCCTATGCAGAATTGTTTTCAAGAAATCTATTTATGTACCCGGTACATATCGTCTCAGTTGCTGCCGCATCAGTGCTTTCTATAGATGTTTGTACTGAAAAGTGGTTTCAGTGCTATATTACACTCCATCCACACAGAAAATTCCCGCAGATGAACTGGTTAGACTCTTTGGAAGTTTGTACCAACTTACTGACTATAGGAAATGGCAGAAGTTCACTTCCACCCTGTATGTATGTATGTATGTATGTATGTATGTATGTATGTATGTATATATGTATGTATGTATGTCATTATTCTGATTTATTTCAAGATTCTTTGCTAATAAAGAGCCGGTCTGTAACCTAGATTCAAGGCTCCTTCACTGGAATTTCAACTTCAACAACAGGGCATTTTTGTATAGATGTATGTGTGTGTGTGTGTGTGTGTGTGTGTGTGTGTGGCGAAGAGAATGAATGGGTTAAGCATACAGATTTAGTATATGTCTGATTGAGTATATGTCTGATTGATTATTCTAAACATTAATTGTAAGATAAGTGAATGTAAGGTGAAGCGTTATTCTGACATCAAATGCATCTTCTGTGTACTTCATTTTGTATGGTATCATGTTTCGAGTGTTTCTCCCTGTGTGTTTGTATGTGTCTGTGCATGTGTGTGCCTGTGGGTCTGTTTTTTTTTCGCTCGTGCATGTTTGTGTAAGTGTGCATGTGCAGGTGTTTGTAAGCAGATGGGGGTGTATTTCTTTGTGCCCTTTATATATCTCTAACACATCAATTTCGTTATATTTCCGAAATTCCGCCGCTCGCTTACCACCTTCCTGCCAAACTATTCCTTTCATGCCTTCACTTTCCATTCTAATATTTTTTTTTCTGTACTATAAATACAACGTTATTGTTTGAATGTAAATTTTTGCAATTCCACACTGAAACACCTTAATAAGTACAACGTATCTGGGAACCTAAACTCTGCTACTTACGCACCTCAACCACCACTACCATCAATATTACTACTACCACTACTAATGCTAATAATAGTAACATTGCCACTATCGCTACTAATACAGCCACCACAATTGGTACGAAATATTGGTTTCAAATTTTGGCACAAGGCCAGTAGTTCTTAGGAAGAGGGCTAGTCAATTACATCGACACCAGAGATCAACTGGTATGGCACTTTTTTCATAGACCCCGAAGGACAAAGGACAAAGTCAAACTCAGACGAAATCCCACTTAGCAATTTTCCCGGCGTGCTAACGATTCTTCTAGCTCGCCGCCTTATTGATAACAAACATACTAATAATCATTTCTACTCCAGGCACAAGATCCGAAATTTTGGGGGAGAGGGCCAATAAATTAGATCGACTCCAGTACGGGCATGTGGCGTAGTGGTTAAGAGCGCAGGCTACTAACCCCAAGATTCCGAGTTCGATTTCAGACAGTTACCTGAATAATAATAATAATAATAATAATAATAATAATAATAATAATAATAATAATAACAACAACAACAACAACAACAACATCGAAAATACCTTAGGAATGAGAACCCAGGTTCGAAATTTCCCCAAGACACCTGATGAAGGTTGGAGGGTATATGAGCCAAAACGTTGTGTTAGCAACAAACAAGATGAGGACAAATATCCTTCGAATGTAAATAATGTAAATAATGTACAGTATGCAACTTGTACTTAATTCATCGAATCTGCAAGGATGAAAAACCAAAGTCGACCTCGGCGGAATTTCAAATCAGAACATAAAGACAGACAAAATACCGCCAAGTATTTCTCCCGGCGCGCTAATATTTCTGCCAGCTCGTCGCCTTATTGATACCAAAACATACTAATAATAGTAATATCATTCAATCAGGTAAAACAACAATCGCTACATTAATCGATAACAGCGAAATTATATTTAGATATATCCCTCAATTTCTCCCAGAAAATAAAAATTACTGAGCATCCAGCACATTAATTTGTCTACATGTATGTTTCTTTAGATTTACATCAGAGGAGCCTGTCAGGGGTCATTATAAAAAGACAATTGAAATAACGTCTTCTACTAATAGGTAGAAGACCTGAAATGTTAGGGTAGATAGATAGATAGATAGATAGATAGAAAGATAGATAGATAGATAGATAGATAGATAGATAGATAGATAGATAGATAGATATGGATATATATCACATACACGCATACACACACACACACACACACACACACACACACACACACACTCGCATATATATATATATATGTATATACATATCTCTATGCATATATGTATATGTATGCATAATTATACATACACAAGATAAATAAGTCGGTGCTCTTGTAGAATCGTTAGCACACCGGAGAAAATGCTTAATGGCAGTTCGTCTGAATTTACGTTCCGCGTTCAAATTCCGCGAGGTAGACTTCAACTTTTATCCTTTCTGGGTCTATGAAATACGTACCAGCTGTCTACTGAGATACATGTATTCGAATAAGCCCTTCCCCGAACTTACCAACATTTGAAAGTATTATTGTACCGATATGCCTATTCATTTCCAAATATTAGAACTCAACAATCAGATAGTACAATGTATTCCGCAAATGATAAATGATTTTTTTCCATACACAAGTACCATTTCCATCACAGAAAACAAAATACAAAGACAGGTGTATAAACAACAAGCAGGTGTATTAGTTTGATGCTCGGGAAGGTGAGAATTTCTTTTACTTTTCGAGCCTACGCTCTTCAACAGGAAAGGAACACGAGGAAATAAAAAGGGAGAGAATAAGAAGAACTTGCAAATTTAGCGGTCCATCATGACGACTGATGTGTGTGTGTGTGTGTGTGGTTGTGTGTGTGTGTGTGTGTGGTTGTGTGTGTGTGTGTATGTTTGTGTCTCTGTTTGTTTCCCATCACCGCTTGACAACCGGTATGTGTGTGTTCATGTCCCTGTAACTTAGCAGTTCATCAAAACAGTTCGATACAAAAAGTACCAAGATTTGAAATTTCAAAAAAAAAAAAAATACATCACTGGAGCCGATTCATTCGAGTAAAATTCTTTCGAGGTGTTGCCCCATCATGGCCGCAGTCTAATGACTGAAGCAAGTAAAAGAAAAAAAAATTAAGAAAGGCAGCCAGTCAAAGACAAAGAGAGCAAGAAACACACAGAGTCAAAAACAGTTAAAAAAAAAAAGAAGAAAGTTGTTTCTGTGTGAGTATGATTCTATCTTTCACGCTTGAAAGGAAACTAATATCTCCAGACGTTATAAGAAAATGAAAGTAAAAAACATTATTATAGTCATGCAATTGAACTTGGAGAAACGCCTTAAGTCATTCGTGTAGACAAATATGAAGATATTGAACTATGAAATACAAAAAGGAAGCACACTCTCGTAGTGAAACTTTCACATATGAACCTTAAAAATTGAAGACATGGATATATACATTCGCACACATACAAACATATGTATATGTGTGTGCGTGTGTTTGTGTGAATGCGTATGTATATATATATATATGTGTGTATATACATGTATGTGTATATACATATATATATATGAATATATATATATATACATACATGCATACATACATACATACATGCCGACATGTGTGTGTGTGTGGTAAATGAAAAGCAGAAGATGGAATATACGAGAAGCTATTATTAATCACAATTATTTAGATACATCTAGAATATATATATATATATATATACAAACATATACATAAATATATATGTATGTATATACACACACATATATATATATTAACCTATATTTTCATGTACGTATATATATATATATATATATATATATATATATATATATATATATATATATATATATATATTTATGTATATTTATTGTTCTATTTCATGCAAAACAAATCCCTCGTTTGTACATGCCTACACACTTTCAAACATAAATGTATATTACCAGTCTATAGACATCATTATCATTCGATGATAATTATATTTATGATAATTATATTTATGATAATTATATTTATGATAATTATATTCAGAGATATATGATATACGAAAAGGATAATGATTAGAAATTGCACCTATAAAAAATTCCTATATCACAACAGTGTAGTAATTCATCTCTCCCTCTCACTCTGTACTTGACTGTTAGTCTATTGACCATGGAGGAATAAAAGACAATGTTATTTTCCGCTTTATTTGATCTCATAACTCAGATGGCGAAAACGAATTAAAGCGGGGTATTTTGTATGACTCTGCTACAATTCTGCGCATATTAGGATTGATATAAGACGGTGTTTGATATAAGGCAGAATCGTTGCCGGATAGGACAAAATGCTTAGCGGCATTTAGTCCGACTTTACGTTTTGAGTTCAAATGCTGCCGGACTCGATTTTAGATTTCACCTTCTGTGGTTGATAAAATAAATACCCCTCCTCTACAAACCTAGAAATTGCTGGCTTTGTGTCAAAAATTTGAAACTAATATATTTAATATATTATTATTTTATTACAGAAACATTCAAGGCAGCTATTTTGCAGAGTTGTTAGATCACCGGTTAGGCTGCTTTTCCTACTCATTCCAGATAACTGCGTTCTGGGTTAAAAACTGAGATGATCAAATTACCTTCGTAGTCATTCTTATATCGAATCCCCTCTAGGATTGATATTTCTGTTTATATCAGTACTTGTCTCTCAATTTCTGGAAGAAACCGGCAATGCGAAGACCAGGAGAAAGACGAGGAATTCGAGCTCTAAAAATTCCCCAAAACATTCCATGTACCATGTACTGATGATATTATCCAATCTATAAACATAGCTAGCAGATTCAGTAACCAGTGAGAGAGGCTTTTTCACTTGAAGTTGTAACGTTTCTGGTGTATAATGTGGTAGTAATTATTGTTGTTGTTATGAATTCATACAAACTGGATTTATTTAAGAAACGACGCTTTAGTTCAATAATTCAGTTTTGCTTTTTGTTATCTGTTTTAGTCACTCAACTTGAACAATTTTAGTTTCTAAACCCTTAAATGTCAATATGAACAACGTAAAGTCTGTGTTTCATCCCTAAAAGGTCATGTACAATAAATATCAGTAATATAGAGTAATCCGTCGCCATATTGTGATTAATTATTTAAGCTTACATCGATTCCTCTGTGGTGTTGTTTTGCATTCATAATAAAATAAGTATATACAAATTATAAAATTTATTTTTAAAAAATACAATACACTGTTTCTACTTCGCGAATTTGGAACTAGCACCCGCGATAGTTGACGGATAACTGTACTATAATCGATTTAATTGAAATTATGCCGTTCGCTGCAGAGAATGGCTTGCTTACTTGTCGAAAGGAATGGATATTTGCTGAGCTTGAAAAGGGAAATAGTATACAAGACTCAGAAATATAAACAATGGTTGTGCGTACGAGAGTATGTGTATGCGCGTTCTTGCATGTATACTTAAAGACTTTGTGTGTGCGTTTGTGTGTGCGTGTGTGTATGTGGTTGTGTGTGCGCACATATATGAATGCGTGTTCGTTTCACCGAGAGAGAAAGAGGGAGAGGGAGAGAGAGAGAACCGTTGGATATTACGAAGAGTAAAGGAAAATTAGAGCATTCTGGGAGGAAGGAGTTAGGGGACACGGGAATGCAGATTGATACAGATGACTCTTGTGAGATCCAAAGAAAAACATGGTTAAGGAAGAAAAATAATGATTGGAGTTTAAGAGAAAGAAAAAGGTGAAGATGTATATGCAGACAGTTAGATAGAAAGATAGATACATAGAGAGAGGGGGGAGGGAGACAGAGAGGGAGAGAGACAGAGAGAGAGAGAGGAAGAGGGAGAGAGAGACGGGGGGGAGAGTCGGAGAGACAGACAGACAAAGAGAGACAGACAGAGACAAAGAGAGACAGACAGGCAGAGACAAAGAGAGACAGACAGAGACAAAGAGAGACAGATAGACAGATACAAAGAGAGACAGACAGAGACAACGAGAGACAGACATACTGATAGATACATAGATAGATAGATAGATAGATAGATAGATAGATAGATAGATAGATAGATAGATAGATAATGAAAGAAGAGAACTGAGTTCACAAGTAACACATTTTTCATCACATGTGTCAATCCTGCTCATAAAATTTTTCATCGCATTGTGTGTCATTTGAGACGAAATGAAGAATTATGAGCACGTCGTGAATAGCGAGCAGCCGGAAAGGTTTGTTGCGCTACCCAGATGAAACAAGATCTTTTTTGCGTAGGGGGAGTTTTTGCAATAGCTTTAAGCTATCAGATTACAGCTAACAATTAGAGGTGTATAACTTCACAACTGTGCCGTGTTCGAGTAACTAACACAGTAAACAGAGAGATGTTGTAACATCACGGCAGTCGTAGATGATATCATCGCTTTTGTAGCGGTGTCGGTGGTGTTAGCGGTGATGGTCGTGTCGGTGGCGTCGACGGTGTTGTTTTGTGTTGGTGGTGTTGATGGCTTTGGTGGAGCTAGATGTGCTGGGGGTGCTGACGGTGGTAGTGGTGTTGGTGGTGTTGGCATTGTTGGTGGTGCACATGTTTGTGGTGATGGTGGTGGTGGTAGTAGTGTTGGTGGGGATGGTGGTGGTGGCATTGTTGGTGGCGACATGTTTGTGGTGGTGGTGGTGGTGGTCTAAGTGGTGGTGGGGATGGTGGTGGTGGTAGTGGTGGTGGGGATGGTGGGGGGGGGGATGGTGGGGGGTGGCGGCGGTGGTGGTGGTGGTGGTGTTGGTGGTGGTGGTGGTGGTGGTATTGGTGGTATTGATGTTGGTGGTATTGGCATTGTTGGTGGTGCCCATGTTTGTCGTGTTCATAGTGGTGGTTGTGGTGGTGATGGTGGCTTTGGTGGAGCTAGCTGTGCTGGAGGTGCTGAAGGTGGTAATGGTGTTGGTGGTGTTGGCATTGTTGGTGGTGCCCATGTTTGTGGTGTTCGTGGTGGTGGTGGTGGTAGTGGTCGTTGTTGAATTGTCAAAGACGTCTTGTTCAAGTGATGATTTCTGTCACAGGCAAGAGGCACAAATTATTGCGGAGAGGATATTTGATTAAATCGGTCCCGCCATAAGACTGGAATTTATTTCTTTCGACCCTCTTTTCTATAAACCAAATTTGTTCTGGCGAAGAATATATTCAAAATAGGCATTTACTCTACTATCACATAAATATTCAACAAACAGCCTTATCCCGAAAAGAATGATAAAATAAAATTTCTAACCAAGCTGATGATGCTGATAATTCCGCCGCCACCGCCTTCACTGCCGCCACCACCGCCGTAGAACATTTGAGAAGAACATTTGAGAAAAAATATTTACTGATGTCATGGAGTCAAAATTAAAAGTAGATTCAAATTTCTTAAAAGTTACATACATACATATTTACATAAATGCGTATACGTGTTTGCGTGCATGCAAATATAAATATAAAGTAACCCTCACACATGGGAGAGAAGCTACCACCCTGGAAACGTCAAGACAACCAACGTACCCGACAATTTTCAATGCTGGGTACTTTCACCTACCTCTTCGGAAAGTGTCAGAGATCATTTTCCTTGCCTGGCAAGTAATGAAGCGTTCTCCACACTCCAATTACATCCCTTCGTAATTTAGTCTTCGCAAACACTCTATCACTTCAGTCTATATCAAACAATTTATTTTCCGTTACTGTAAAATGATCAAAACCCAACATTTTTTTCAAACATTTGCATCAAAGCTGATTGATTGTGGAATGCCCATATACACTGTTGCAATAGCTTAATGCTTACGTAATAGATCTGTCCTAATTTGAAAGACTGTCATTTTAAAAACACATTCACATATTGATTAGCATTAAAATTACATTAACAGAACCGTGTCTCCTTATTGTGTTTTAAACACAATAATAAAGTCGAAGTTGTGGACAAGTCTAATAATTGAATAAATTAATGTGTATTGCATTAAATGACATCTTTCCATCAACTAAACAAACCTAGAAGGGTACTTATTATTTGTCGTACCTCAGTCGTTTAAATGATCGGTATCGTGAAACTAACACTTTGGTCTGAAGAAAATTTATGTGTAAAATGTAAATGTACAAAGAGTAGTAATTTATGTATTGAGGATTTTTTCCTCGTGCGTAAACACAAACTACCACAACCCATATATATCTA
Source organism: Octopus bimaculoides (assembly GCF_046866305.1). Taxonomy (NCBI): domain Eukaryota; kingdom Metazoa; phylum Mollusca; class Cephalopoda; order Octopoda; family Octopodidae; genus Octopus; species Octopus bimaculoides. The sequence continues at coordinate 29,172,472 of NC_142928.1, forward strand.
TCAGCTTGCCCGTGTCTCTGTATGTACATATGTATATATGTATGTATCTAATTGTTTTGATATATATATATATATATCCTTATATATTTAATACTCAATATTTCATTTATTCAATGAGACATTCAATACTTCATTTCATTTTACTATTTATATTATATATTCCATATTCTATATCCCACATTAACTTTATAAGAATACAAATAAAACATAAAAAACAGACCGAGTTGGAACTCTATTAAATAAAATATATATACGTGTGTGTGTGTGTGTGTGTGAGTGTGTGTGTGTGTGTGTAGATACATACATACATACATACATACATATATGATCACTCACACACATATATGTATGTACGTATGTATATATGTATGCATATGAATTATATCAATATAGAATTTTTGCTGCCAGACATACTTTCACTTCGTGTCAATCGAGCGAACTTCCTCTATGCTACTCTAATTCCATTAGCACAATTGGTCAACAAGCGAAGAATTCTAATGACTGCTATTTATTAATTATTACTACATACTAATTCGGTCACATTTTTTTGAGCTTAATTACGATTGTTATTATTGTTGTTGTCGTCTACATCATCGTCGTCGTCGTCGTCGTTGTTGTCGATGTCATTGTTGTTGTTCTTGTTCTTGTTATTCGATTTCGTCTTTCATTCTTTCGGAGTCGATAAAATAACTAACTATTGAAACTCTGGGCTCGATGTGACCAACAACCATCCCAACACCGCAAGATTTTAGGTCATGTGCCGATAGCAAATGGGGTTAGTATTATTATTATTATTATTATTATTATTATTATTAAGTAGTAGTAGTAGTAGTAGTAGTAGTAGTAGTAGTAGTAGTAGTAGTAGTAGTAGCAGCAGCAGCATTTTCATATACACTCAACAGATTAGACTGTTGGAAAAGAAAAAAATCCTAAAACGGGCTACAACAAGTGACCTTAGATGCCAAGAACCCTCCTATGTATCCTAGCTGGGTCTAATAACACTTTTTTTTCCTGGAGCTGTACTAAACTGGATTTTATGTCTATTTCCTCTATCTATCTGTTCAGATCCTTAGGGATAGTTCTCACTGCACCTACAACTACTGGGATACATTTTGCTAGGTTCAGGTTCATACCATTTATCAGTATGTTCAAATCCTAGCTTTCTGCATGACTCCCAGTGGATTACTCTCACTGGAGTATCACGTCTTTTCTTCTATTCTTTCTGTGCCAGCATGTTACATTCTTTCACTATATGAGTAAGGCTTTCCGCTTTTGATTTGCATAATTTACATTGAGAATCTACTTGGTTTTTGTCTGGTTTTTATCCAATTAGCCCCTCATGTGCTAGATCTGAAAAATAGGGCTGGTACGGAAGCAACATGTTGTTTTTGGTGAGTAACACATGAATGAAGAGAGTAACACATGATGGCAGAGTGCATTGTTGTCGTGGAGAATCCATATCTTCGCCCTCCACAGATCCGGTCGCTTTCACCGAATGTCTTTCCTCAAATGATTCAAAACGTCGCAGTAGAACTCTCAATAGACGATCTGGCGCTGGGAGACGAATTCACAATACACAATATCGTGGATGTCGGAAAAAGATGAGCATGTTCTTGATTAAACCACGTTTTATCGTGCCCCCTGTGGTCGGGGAGAGGAACAGCTCATCTATTATGACCACTGCTGTTTCGACTTAGAGTCGTATCCGTGGACACAACTGTCATTATCGGTGATGATCCTTGACATAAAGGATGGGCATCAGCGGCACGCTGACGGAGATCTTGACTGACTTCGACGCGATGTTCTTTCAGCTCAGTGGTCAGTAAGCGGAGCACAAACTTGACAAAGACACGCTGCATGTTCAATTCAGACGTGGGTATATGGCAGACCAACAATATCAGCAATATCGTTGACTGTCCTCCGACGATTCTCGTGCACAAACTGATGAATTTCCTTCACATTTCGCAGGTCTTCCAGGGACGTTCTTGCACTTTGAAGCGCTGGTGTTACTCGCAACATTACGTACGGCTCATTGCCTCCTGGCTGTAAGGTTGCTGAAACATGCTCAATATCTCTGTAACAGACTTCCAAAGTTTAACGCAAAATTTCAAGTTGGCTCTTTATTTCAACTTCCTGTCCATGACAAAATCGCTGACTACAACATACATACGATCACAAAAGCACAAATTTCATAATTTGTGGAGTAAACACAGCGATGTCATTTGGCCCACTGCCTCATGAAGGTCACTGCTAGCCCCTACAGCGCACGCAAGTTGTGTGCTGCCAACTGTTGATGCGCTACAAAACTATTCCGTGAATGTTTTGATACCTCATGGTATCTGCAACAATAACTGTCCGATGAAATTGCACACATCCATAAGGCGCTTACAAAACAGTTCGTTAGGTCTGAGCATCAAGAACAGATACGGTTTACGGCAGGTTCGGAGATTTCTAGTTCTCCATAGTTCATGGAACGAAGGTTCTCCAGAACGGGACAGCTAGTAGATTCTCGCGGGGGCCTATGAGAAGGTTGTCATACTTCCTCTCCACCAGTCTTCTATAGATTGCCAGCAGTAAGTTTC
>NC_142928.1:29177553-29200053 GCF_046866305.1 Octopus bimaculoides
ATGGCGATATTTATGGCACACATAGAACAAAAAACCGGAGGGAAAAGCACAAACAAAACAAGCCTTTAGTTAATTGGGTACGAATCGCTTCATGGTCAAGCGAACGAAAACTTCACTATTCCAATCTTCAGCCCAAATATTCTGATAAATTTGAAAGTGTCTCTAAAAAAATTCACGGTAATCCTTGGCCATGCGGCACCAAAAATCGACGATAAGAAAGGCACTTACGAATTCATCGGCTAGCGAGTTCAGGCATCCCACCCCAAAGAAATCCATTCCATGTGCGCCACAAATAGTCCCGTATGAAAAAAAGTTCCGTGTGGAGGGGTTACGGTTTAACTATCCAACTTAGAGATATCAAATATAAAATATACAAGAAATGAGGGCAGGGAATCGCCAATTAATAATAGAATTAACAATTAACAATTTTGCCAAGTAGTTCAGTATGAAATAAACCTTTATCGGTAAGACCATTTATCATCATAAATATAAGGGATTAGCAATTGAGTTGCTTCTCCAACATACTGAAAATTCAGAAACAGCAGTCAAAGAACTACTGATTCTAAACTACAAATTTTTCTCCAAAATGGATGGCGATATTTATGGCACACATAGAACAAAAAACCGGAGGGAAAAGCACAAACAAAACAAGCCTTTAGTTAATTGGGTACGAATCGCTTCATGGTCAAGCGAACGAAAACTTCACTATTCCAATCTTCAGCCCAAATATTCTGATAAATTTGAAAGTGTCTCTAAAAAAATTCACGGTAATCCTTGGCCATGCGGCACCAAAAATCGACGATAAGAAAGGCACTTACGAATTCATCGGCTAGCGAGTTCAGGCATCCCACCCCAAAGAAATCCATTCCATGTGCGCCACAAATAGTCCCGTATGAAAAAAAGTTCCGTGTGGAGGGGTTACGGTTTAACTATCCAACTTAGAGATATCAAATATAAAATATACAAGAAATGAGGGCAGGGAATCGCCAATTAATAATAGAATTAACAATTAACAATTTTGCCAAGTAGTTCAGTATGAAATAAACCTTTATCGGTAAGACCATTTATCATCATAAATATAAGGGATTAGCAATTGAGTTGCTTCTCCAACATACTGAAAATTCAGAAACAGCAGTCAAAGAACTACTGATTCTAAACTACAAATTTTTCTCCAAAATGGATGGCGATATTTATGGCACACATAGAACAAAAAACCGGAGGGAAAAGCACAAACAAAACAAGCCTTTAGTTAATTGGGTACGAATCGCTTCATGGTCAAGCGAACGAAAACTTCACTATTCCAATCTTCAGCCCAAATATTCTGATAAATTTGAAAGTGTCTCTAAAAAAATTCACGGTAATCCTTGGCCATGCGGCACCAAAAATCGACGATAAGAAAGGCACTTACGAATTCATCGGCTAGCGAGTTCAGGCATCCCACCCCAAAGAAATCCATTCCATGTGCGCCACAAATAGTCCCGTATGAAAAAAAGTTCCGTGTGGAGGGGTTACGGTTTAACTATCCAACTTAGAGATATCAAATATAAAATATACAAGAAATGAGGGCAGGGAATCGCCAATTAATAATAGAATTAACAATTAACAATTTTGCCAAGTAGTTCAGTATGAAATAAACCTTTATCGGTAAGACCATTTATCATCATAAATATAAGGGATTAGCAATTGAGTTGCTTCTCCAACATACTGAAAATTCAGAAACAGCAGTCAAAGAACTACTGATTCTAAACTACAAATTTTTCTCCAAAATGGATGGCGATATTTATGGCACACATAGAACAAAAAACCGGAGGGAAAAGCACAAACAAAACAAGCCTTTAGTTAATTGGGTACGAATCGCTTCATGGTCAAGCGAACGAAAACTTCACTATTCCAATCTTCAGCCCAAATATTCTGATAAATTTGAAAGTGTCTCTAAAAAAATTCACGGTAATCCTTGGCCATGCGGCACCAAAAATCGACGATAAGAAAGGCACTTACGAATTCATCGGCTAGCGAGTTCAGGCATCCCACCCCAAAGAAATCCATTCCATGTGCGCCACAAATAGTCCCGTATGAAAAAAAGTTCCGTGTGGAGGGGTTACGGTTTAACTATCCAACTTAGAGATATCAAATATAAAATATACAAGAAATGAGGGCAGGGAATCGCCAATTAATAATAGAATTAACAATTAACAATTTTGCCAAGTAGTTCAGTATGAAATAAACCTTTATCGGTAAGACCATTTATCATCATAAATATAAGGGATTAGCAATTGAGTTGCTTCTCCAACATACTGAAAATTCAGAAACAGCAGTCAAAGAACTACTGATTCTAAACTACAAATTTTTCTCCAAAATGGATGGCGATATTTATGGCACACATAGAACAAAAAACCGGAGGGAAAAGCACAAACAAAACAAGCCTTTAGTTAATTGGGTACGAATCGCTTCATGGTCAAGCGAACGAAAACTTCACTATTCCAATCTTCAGCCCAAATATTCTGATAAATTTGAAAGTGTCTCTAAAAAAATTCACGGTAATCCTTGGCCATGCGGCACCAAAAATCGACGATAAGAAAGGCACTTACGAATTCATCGGCTAGCGAGTTCAGGCATCCCACCCCAAAGAAATCCATTCCATGTGCGCCACAAATAGTCCCGTATGAAAAAAAGTTCCGTGTGGAGGGGTTACGGTTTAACTATCCAACTTAGAGATATCAAATATAAAATATACAAGAAATGAGGGCAGGGAATCGCCAATTAATAATAGAATTAACAATTAACAATTTTGCCAAGTAGTTCAGTATGAAATAAACCTTTATCGGTAAGACCATTTATCATCATAAATATAAGGGATTAGCAATTGAGTTGCTTCTCCAACATACTGAAAATTCAGAAACAGCAGTCAAAGAACTACTGATTCTAAACTACAAATTTTTCTCCAAAATGGATGGCGATATTTATGGCACACATAGAACAAAAAACCGGAGGGAAAAGCACAAACAAAACAAGCCTTTAGTTAATTGGGTACGAATCGCTTCATGGTCAAGCGAACGAAAACTTCACTATTCCAATCTTCAGCCCAAATATTCTGATAAATTTGAAAGTGTCTCTAAAAAAATTCACGGTAATCCTTGGCCATGCGGCACCAAAAATCGACGATAAGAAAGGCACTTACGAATTCATCGGCTAGCGAGTTCAGGCATCCCACCCCAAAGAAATCCATTCCATGTGCGCCACAAATAGTCCCGTATGAAAAAAAGTTCCGTGTGGAGGGGTTACGGTTTAACTATCCAACTTAGAGATATCAAATATAAAATATACAAGAAATGAGGGCAGGGAATCGCCAATTAATAATAGAATTAACAATTAACAATTTTGCCAAGTAGTTCAGTATGAAATAAACCTTTATCGGTAAGACCATTTATCATCATAAATATAAGGGATTAGCAATTGAGTTGCTTCTCCAACATACTGAAAATTCAGAAACAGCAGTCAAAGAACTACTGATTCTAAACTACAAATTTTTCTCCAAAATGGATGGCGATATTTATGGCACACATAGAACAAAAAACCGGAGGGAAAAGCACAAACAAAACAAGCCTTTAGTTAATTGGGTACGAATCGCTTCATGGTCAAGCGAACGAAAACTTCACTATTCCAATCTTCAGCCCAAATATTCTGATAAATTTGAAAGTGTCTCTAAAAAAATTCACGGTAATCCTTGGCCATGCGGCACCAAAAATCGACGATAAGAAAGGCACTTACGAATTCATCGGCTAGCGAGTTCAGGCATCCCACCCCAAAGAAATCCATTCCATGTGCGCCACAAATAGTCCCGTATGAAAAAAAGTTCCGTGTGGAGGGGTTACGGTTTAACTATCCAACTTAGAGATATCAAATATAAAATATACAAGAAATGAGGGCAGGGAATCGCCAATTAATAATAGAATTAACAATTAACAATTTTGCCAAGTAGTTCAGTATGAAATAAACCTTTATCGGTAAGACCATTTATCATCATAAATATAAGGGATTAGCAATTGAGTTGCTTCTCCAACATACTGAAAATTCAGAAACAGCAGTCAAAGAACTACTGATTCTAAACTACAAATTTTTCTCCAAAATGGATGGCGATATTTATGGCACACATAGAACAAAAAACCGGAGGGAAAAGCACAAACAAAACAAGCCTTTAGTTAATTGGGTACGAATCGCTTCATGGTCAAGCGAACGAAAACTTCACTATTCCAATCTTCAGCCCAAATATTCTGATAAATTTGAAAGTGTCTCTAAAAAAATTCACGGTAATCCTTGGCCATGCGGCACCAAAAATCGACGATAAGAAAGGCACTTACGAATTCATCGGCTAGCGAGTTCAGGCATCCCACCCCAAAGAAATCCATTCCATGTGCGCCACAAATAGTCCCGTATGAAAAAAAGTTCCGTGTGGAGGGGTTACGGTTTAACTATCCAACTTAGAGATATCAAATATAAAATATACAAGAAATGAGGGCAGGGAATCGCCAATTAATAATAGAATTAACAATTAACAATTTTGCCAAGTAGTTCAGTATGAAATAAACCTTTATCGGTAAGACCATTTATCATCATAAATATAAGGGATTAGCAATTGAGTTGCTTCTCCAACATACTGAAAATTCAGAAACAGCAGTCAAAGAACTACTGATTCTAAACTACAAATTTTTCTCCAAAATGGATGGCGATATTTATGGCACACATAGAACAAAAAACCGGAGGGAAAAGCACAAACAAAACAAGCCTTTAGTTAATTGGGTACGAATCGCTTCATGGTCAAGCGAACGAAAACTTCACTATTCCAATCTTCAGCCCAAATATTCTGATAAATTTGAAAGTGTCTCTAAAAAAATTCACGGTAATCCTTGGCCATGCGGCACCAAAAATCGACGATAAGAAAGGCACTTACGAATTCATCGGCTAGCGAGTTCAGGCATCCCACCCCAAAGAAATCCATTCCATGTGCGCCACAAATAGTCCCGTATGTATGTATGTATGTATGTATGTATGTATGTATTTGTGTGTCACTGTTTGTCTCCCCAACATCGCTTGACAACTGATGTTGGTTTGTTTACGTCCCTGTTCAATAAAAGATTCCGATAAAATAAGTACTAAGCTTCTAAAGAAATCCTGGGGTCGATTTCTTCGACTAAAGGTGGTGCACCAGCATGATCGCAGTCGAATGACTGAAACAAGTAAAAGAATAAATGAGAAAAAGAATATATGCATACACAGCTGTCTATAGCTGTACCTATCGTGTGTGTGTGTGTGTGTGTGTGTGTGTGTGTGTGTGTGTGTGTGTGTGTAATATGTGTGTGTTTCCATGGATGTATGTGAGCGCGCGTACGTGCGTGCCTGTGTATGTGCGAGAGAGAGAAAAGGAGAGAGATATTAAGATAGACAGATAAAGAGAGAGAGAGAAAGAGAGAGTTAGAGAGAGAGAGAGAGAGAGAGAAAGAAAGAGAGGGAGAGAAAGGGGAGATAACTGACATATTGGTGATCGGTTCCTTGGAAAGGAGGAATAAATTGTATCATAAGAAAACGAAACATGAAATGAAAGAAATCAAGATGCAGATACGCATGTACGTGTGTTTATGTATACATATGCACACATGCACACACACGCACGCACCTATATACATGTGTGGGTATGTGTGTAGAACTGCTTGAAATTCTGAATGATTCAGTTTCCAGAAAGGCATAACATGTTTAAACGCACACCTTATTCCTTTCTCCAGACAACGTTTCCCCTTCAGTTTTCTTCTCTTTCCTACTTGTCTTGCTGCTTTCTACTCACTACATATATTACACACACACGCACAAACACACACTCGCACACACACAAAAACAAACAAACAAACAAACAAACAAACAGAAACACACATATGTATATTCACAGATTTGTAATTGTATACATGTTTATATGCCTGTTATATTGTTTTTAATTATTTACATTATTTACATTCGGCGGATATTTGTCCTCATCTTGCTTGTTGTTAACACAACGTTTCGGCTGATATACCCTCCAGTCTTCTTCAGGTGTCTTGGGGAAATTTCGAACCTGGGTTCTCATTCCTAAGGTATTTTTCGATGTTATTATTATTATTATTATTATTATTATTATTATTATTATTGTTGTTGTTGTTGTTATTGTTCAGGTCACTGGTTTGAATCGAACTCGGAATCTTGGGGTTAGTAGCCCGCGCTCTTAACCACTATGCCATATGCCCGTAGGCATATGGCGTAGTGGTTAAGACACCTGAAGAAGGCTGGAGAGCATATCAACCGAAACGTTGTATTAACAAATAAGATGAGGCCAAATATCCGTCGAATGTAAATAATGTAAATTCCTCATCTTTTAAATATAGAACTGTATTCTCTGTTTTTAATTGTTCGAAACCTTCCACTAATTTCTAATAACGATACAAAGCTCCATGCTTGGAAATGTAGATGACAAAATCAAATTCACATTTCAATCTTGAAAAGTCTTGCATTTCTAATGTGCGAATTAGCTGGAAGGTGTCTTGTTCTGAAAACCTTGACTTATCTATGCTGCCACATAGATTCTCACAAAACCAAGTGCAGCAATTTTTATTAGTATAAATGTAGATTCCTAATATGACTCTAGAAGCTGGAGGTTTCAAAGCAGTTTCTCTTTGACTTTCGAAAAAATATTCACATCAGCAGGGTCACTGACCTCTTCGACGATACAATCATTTTTTTGTCTGTCCTAAAGAACAATATCCGGCTTGTTATGTTTGCACTTTGTCAAAGTGTTCATGGGAATGTTTCACAATTATTCATTGGTTTTATGTTTATCTACATATTCTATAACGTAGGTAGTAACTCTATATTTATTCCAGCGCTGTCTTTTCTCGGTTTACATCTTTACAAACACATGTAGAGTGAATATATTTTGTATATGTTAAATTTGTGTAGTGGCAGGCGATCTTCCGACCGAGCAAATAAAACCACGTGTGCAATGAATTTTATTATAACTTTTGCTCAAACTATTGTTCGGTGGCAACTCACACTGTGCCACCGCGTAGTAACTGGCTGGACTTTTCAGAAAATATATAGCCATGTGTAACCTATTTTTGTTTTTCATTTCGTTTTGGGCTACTTGGTGTTTCGGAGGCAGGTCTTCTTTGAGACGTCAGTCCGGCTGTTTTGGGGCTGTACGGAAGGTCGTCAAAAATAGGATGCTTCCTAGGCTGATGCTTCCCAGACTTAAGCAGTTGTTCTCTTCCATTTTCAGCTTATAGATTTCTTTTTGCTATTGTTCTTTTAGAAGCCTTCTCCAAGAAACTATACAGCATTCAATCTCAAGTTTCTACCTAGTTTATATATGGATGCATGTTTTTATCAATCATATCTCTCTCTCTCTCTCTCTCTCTCTTTCTCTCACTCTCTCTCTCTCTCTCTCTCTCTCTCTATATATATATATATATAGATATAGATATATATACACACACATATATATATGCACATACATATACATAGATATATATATATAGATATATATATATAGATATATATATATATATCTGTATGTATATATATATATACATGCAAACATATATATATACATATATATATGTGTGTATGTATGTATGCTTATAAAGTATGTATATATGCATGCATATAATATGTACACTCACACACGCATACACACACATATACACACATATGTATATATATATATATATATATATATATATATATATATATATATATATATATATATATATATATATATAAACAGAGAGAGAGAGATGTATTTATGCATCTATGTATGTATATTTATGTGTATATTGTTCGGTGTGCAGCGTTCTTGCTCTAATTCACTTAATGGCGCCAAACTGTTATCCGTAGTTAGAAAAACTGTCTACAATCTTATTTTCAATTCCAAATGTGTCTTAACATGGGCATTGTAAAATGGCTTAACCATTCGCCATTTTGTCAACGCATATTATATAATTAACAGATACCTTTGATGTTAAGATAGCTAGTTAAACTTACCACACAGGAAGTTGAAAACATAAATAACAAAGTAAAATATAAACAATCCCATGCTATCGCATGGAAAGGAAAACAAAAGCAACGTGGGGCAAATCAAAACAAAATACCTCATAAAATAGCATGTACATAATGGCAGCGTTCATATAGCCGTGACCAATATCTCAGAGCCGCTAGGATACATGCACGGCTCGTATATCCTCCTGCGTATAGAAGAGTCTTTAGGAGGATCAAAGACCCAACTTCATTTATATTATTATGCTACGGGCGTTTTTGGCCCCAAGTCAGTCTGATAAAGCGGAAATGTGATGAAAACTTTTTCAAGTAATGGCCATCTTGCCTTCTTCTGTTTTTTAGATTTCAGGAGAAAACTGTCTCGTGTCTTTTCTTTCTGGTTCAACACAACCAGGAGCATAACAACCTGGTACTAGTGTGTCTTTAGCTATTTTCGCTTCACACACATGCATGCGTGCGCATATATACATACGTACATACACACACACGTATACATACGTACATACATACATAACCTATTGTAAATAGATTAAATAACATTATTACATGTATAATGTTTTCTCTGTTGTTTTTTTTTTCTATGTTCAATATTTGTGTAGGTGTGTGTAACTCTGCATATGTGTATTTATGTGTATGTATGAGAATGTATATATGTATGTGTGTCTGTTCGTTTGTGCATATTTATTCTTATATATACGAATATAAGCGTGCGTACGTGTTCTTGCAGGATAATTAATACATATGATTATATAGGTTTGTATAATTGACATTTAAATGGTACAAATAATATTAGTTTCATTCATTAATTATCTTCTATCATATTTTACACCAAACGTCGCTTAATTTATCGTATATCTTTGTTGTGCGCTCCGGGTCTAGTTATTCTGTTCTTCTATCCGAATCTATGGAAGCTCATTTCATCACAATTACTTCTACTTTCTATTTTCCCTTAATCTTATTTATTAATAATTTTATTACTTCAAGTAATTTAGTATATTAACCTTGCTTAGCCTTATATTTGTGTGTGTGTATGTATGTATATATATATGTATATGTATATATATATATATGTGTATACATATATATATATATATATATATATATATATATATATATATATATATATATATATATATATATATATATATATATATATATATTCATATATATACACATATATATATAAGAAAGTAGAGAAATAATTAAATTAATAATTATTTATTAATTATAAAATAGGACATCATATCTGACAGCTGTTTCGGTTCAAGAGTTTTAAAAATTAATTACTATTATTAAAAACATTTTAAAGCTGAATCTCACTGGAGGTGACTAAAGATATGCCATTACATTTTCATGTTTCATATATAAAAACAAAAATAGGTTTGGTATTAAAACAATATATCTCTCTAGAGAATTTTAAAAAAAAGAAATTGTGAAAATGTTTATAAGAATGTAATAGCAGTATATTATAAATAGGTATTAATATTATAGTTAAGCAGTATTTAAATTAAAATTATAGTGAACTAATAAAAGTGCTTTCTTTTAGGTGCATTGTAATGTAATATAAATATAATAGCGATGAAATAAAAATGCAAGAAGCCTAAATTAAAGTAATAAAATAATGAAAAACATTGAACAGTTTATTCAGTAGACAAGTGAGAATTTCTTTTTCTGCATATAAAAACGTAAACATAAGGCAACACGCTTATATACACAAAATTAAATAATTAATTATAGGAAAAAGACGTATTAAAATGTTTAGTGCGAAATTAATAGCTAAGGTATAAAGTAACCTAAAAGAAATAAGAACTTAAGATTATATAAATTAATGTTAAAGTTAATTAGTATAGACTATTATTATATATGGTCACGCTTAGAAGTTTATTACTTATACTAATTAATTTCTAAAAATCTTGTATCGAAACAGCTGTTAGAGATGATGTCCTATTTTATAATTCATAAATAATCACTAATATAATTATCTCTCTAGTTTCTCATTTTCTTAAAAATATATATAAACACCGGTTTATCCAGTTAACTTACAGTTAAATATTAAATGTAATATTCAGTACTTCTTATAATAGGTAATAAACCAGTATATTAATTAGATTTTATTATCCCTTAATGAGGTTTGCAACCTTTATTTGAACTTTTATATATATATATATATATATATATATATATACACACACACATATATATATAAATGGATGTGTATATTTATATTTATGTGTGTATGTGTGTGTGTGCGTGTGTGTATGTGTGAGTGTGTACATGTATTATGTGAATGTGTGTATATATATTTCTATTGGATACATAATTATTTCACTTCTCTACCCCCATAATTTAACAAACAGTCTATGGTTTTTCACAGATCATCATTTTTCATATTCCTGCATGGGTATGTCTGCATTATCATTATTTATATTGATTTATGACTAACTATATATTTATACAACTGTATCTATTTTTATAACTATATTTTTAACTATAATGGTACGCTGTATTCTTCCTGTTTTTATGTTTTCATTTTGTTTTAAATATAATAAATTTCTTTGTACATCTTTCATTGAGGATATTCTCACTTGTAGCAATTAACCAAATTATTTTAGTTAAATTGAATTGAATTTGGTTAATCTTTATGCTGCAAACGATGAATTGAAACAATTGTAGGTCTGGCTTTGTCAATGTTAATAAAAAAATTCTTTATTTACCTATAAGATGTGTACATAGAGGAACATTACAAAGGACGCACACGACCACTTACATTCTTACAAAATCGTTTGAGATGAAATGAAAAGATCAAAGAAATCGAAGAAGTCGGACGAAATGATAAATATAACAATATATGCGAATAAAAATTTAAAATAATGTTCCGGAGATTTTTTCTTTTTCCTTATTTAACCCGCCGGTTTTTTTTTTCTTTCTGTCCTTCGTTTTTTTTTTTTGTCCTTCTTTTCGTCCTGACCGGCTATGCTAGCACGGCCCCGTTCATTCTGAACTTCCTTACCACTCTCCAGAGGGATATTTCTGGACAGGTGGAAGTTGAAATATCTTACCAACTCATATCCGGAGATGAAGTGACCTGTCGCAATTCCTTTCGCATGTGTCGTTCATACTGTTTCTTTCAGTATGGCTACTACGCAGAAAAACGATGCCCTCATTTCCTTGATGAAGGAAGAAGGCGGAACGATCTTAATCATGGACTCAGTCGAGAGCTGTACTCTTTCCGCATCCGACATCAGTTGTTCGACATAGTCTATCAATTTCCTCAACTCCTCATAGTGTACAAAGGCGTGCGCGACAGTTTTTTATTTCGTATATTTTCATTTGTCTCGCCCTTTTACAGTCTGGCGTCTTGCTGAAATTTTTTTCTTGAGAACATACTCTTCGTGGTTAGGTGATTTGGCATCTATTTCTAGCATATAGGAGTCCACTTTTGGTGGTCATTCCTCTTAATTTTGTATGTAATATAATTTTAATCTTCGGATTTTTTAAAATATGCTAGGCCACTGGTTTTAATTGATAAATATCAATTTCTACCCTTATTATAAAATTATATATATATATATATGCACCTATGCAAATATATATGTGTGAGAGTGTGTGTGTTACTTTTAAATGTATATAACACAATTATATATGTATATATATATATATATATATATATATATATATATATATATATATATATATATATATATATATATATATATTCATATTTGTGAGTGCTTGTGCAAATGTGCAAGTGTGTCTGTACATAAGCATAAACATTATATACATGCATACGCAAATATATATGCTGTATTGAGAGCATAGCAATCTCGTATTGTTATATTTTGTTTGTTAAAAGTGTTCAAGGGATTTATGTATATAATAAATGTGTTCTGTACACTTTTTTCCCATCAGCTATTGTTTCGCGCTATTTGATGTCGTGTATAGCTGTTGTTGCTGCTTGAAAGTGCGGAATTCTTCTGCAAAAAAAAAAATAATAATAATAAAATAATAATAATAATAAAATAAAAAATTAATCATGGAACCAAAATACATATCACAGTTTGCGAAACGTTAAAATAAACAAATATACGTTAGTCATAAAAAGGTTCACATAGCTGATGAGTTAGGAATATAACAAAAGAATTTTTATAGCTGAATTTGATATGTGCACCAATCACTGTAGCCTTGCTTACTAGAAATAGTGAGCTACCTATACCAGCATCACTTCAGGGAAAGAATCCACAGTGATATGCTGTTATCTGCCATGTCCTGCACGTCCTCCTTGCTTCCCCTTCATTCGACCACCAGCCATTTATTTTTGACATATACACACAGATGGTAAAAATCTAAACAACCAATTAAAATGGAAGCTGATTAATTTTTTTTTAGATTCTAATTGCTAACAAGCCACCCTTTTGATTTGCTATATAGACCCGACACCCTTTGATAATCAGTGCGCATTCGAAACCAGTGACGATACCGGTTTGACTTTGAATCTCTTTAACAATTCAAAATAATGGATTTAATTCCCTTAATTCTAACTCAGTTCATCTAATTATATTTATTTATCACTACTTTTCGTAAAAAAGCCTTTACTTTTTGATATTCAATGTGCATTTTCGCTTTTTTCTTCTTGCATTCCCCATACATATATATATATATATATATATATATATATATATATATATTACATATATATATATATATATATATATATATATATATATATATATATATATATATATATATATATATATATATATATATGTATACATACATATATATATATATATATATATATATATATATATATATATATATATTATATATATATATATGTGTGCATATATATACGTATGTATATGTATATGTATGTATATATATATATATATATATATATATGTATGTATGTATGTATATATATCTTTATATATGTATACATATTTATATACACATACACACACACACACATATATATATATACTATGTATAACGTGCAAAAATATGTGCGCATGTATTTTAAGTTATCTATGCATGTATAGACATGCTTCTATACATGTGTATGTGTGTGGTCTGTTTGTATGAGCGTTTGGTACGTTACGTTTAACTATACGTTTCACAGTAGCTGCCATATTGCGATCTCATACCAAACCTGAGCGAGGAAATGTCTGTCAGAATATATACTGTAAAAAACAAAAATAATTTCCAAAGCTGAATACAGATGTTGCCTGTCGTTTCGTTGGCGGCAGAAACGCAAATCTCGAAATATCAGACAATTCTGTATTTGGCTGGCTGACATGAAAGATATTGGGAGACCAGTTCAAAAATGACAAGCTATTGTGAACCAGGTGTTTGCTCATTATTTTCTTACGTGTTTCTGTACATATATACATACCTAATTTTCTTATATACATCATTTCGTTATTTTGATGTGCACACACAAACACAAACCTATTCATACAAACTACAACCATTTAAATATACATGCATGCATACAGGCATACGTTCACACATATATGTATGTATATATACATATATATATAAATATATTTATATATATCTATATGTATGTATACATATATATATGTGTGTGTGTGTGTGTATGTGTGTGTGTGTGTGTGTGCGTGCGAGTGTGTGTGTGTGTGTATGTGTGTGTGTATGTGTGTGTGTATGTGTGTATATGTGTATATGTGTATATGTGTATATGTGTATATGTGTATCTATGTGCATATATATATATATATATATATATATATATATATACACAGATTCACACACACACACAAACACATACAGATATAGATATATACACACATATAACGAGTTCGATAGCAGCTGCGTAACTCGGAAACTAAGTGTGCAATCGTGCGGTCCAGGTTCAATTCCTCAGCGCAGGGCCTCACGCTGATGTTTGCTACCAAATACTGGGTTTGACGAATCACTTGCGAATGAAATATGAAATTTCGCAGACAGAAACTAAACAGTTCATCAATACACACATGTGTGTGTGTGTGTGTGTGTGTGTGTGTGTGTGTGTGTGTGTGTGTGTGTGTGAGTGAGTGTGTGTGTGTGTGTGTGTGTGTGTGTGTCTGCGCGCGTGTGTCTGTGTGTGTTTGCGCGTGTCTGTTGTGTGTTTGTGTGTGTATGCATGTATATCTACTTTCCACAACTCAAGATTGGTAGCTGAGAGTGGATCATGTGGAGTGTTAAATGTTCCCAAATCGCCTTTTAACTTCAACACACCAGCCATGCATAGTGATGTTCTCAAATTCCACCAAGCTGGTGATTATGTGGGAACACTTCGCACCTTGTGAGGAACACATCAAGGAAGTTCTTGAGAAGATGTTTACTAAATACCAGGAGCTGGGAGAGCAATGCAAAAATCCGACCTGCCAGGGACGTTTGAAGACAATAGAAATGGGGTGTGGACTAGGATATTTGTCAGGAGGGGGTCATTCTGAAAAGCTATAACTGAGCTTGGAGTTGCTGGCGCAGCAAAGCAGTGGGCTATAATTTCCATCACTGAAGCTGCAGAGAAGGCTGCCAGGAGGTGGCTTTGGATTAAAAGGGTAAATCAATGATTTGGTGTAACTGGGATGCAAGCTGGGGTTTTCTCAACCCATGCTTGTGCAGCAGCTAGTATGATTGCGAAGAATGATAAAAAAACATAGATATCTACACACTCAAGGCAACTACAATTAATATATCCAGGATGGCTACCGATGCCACAAAGCCGACCATCACACCAATTCTTCTGATAAATGTAAGTAGCGGAAGAGAAAGAAGTCACTGTGGATTTGCGTTGTACAGTTTTGAAGATGTCACACTATGTCACATTCAAGCACGGTCTGTAACACACTGATAGCGAATGTAAAACAACTGATTTCATAATATGCACATCATATCACCTCAAATCACGATGGTAAATTTGAGGAAAACCTTGCAATGATAAAAATACTAACAAATATATGCATTAATGTAGTTCTAAATGGGTGACTTCAGCTTCCCCAACTTCAGATGACCGGAAGGCAATAGAATATGAGTAATGACATGCAAAGAGTGCAGTCAAACTGAATTTCACAAAAATACTGTGCATGGTGCAAACCACAATCTTCCCAAACAGAAACAAGAACATGTTAGATCGCTACTTCACGAATAATGTGAAACCTATCCACATTTTGAAGATATCACTGACAATCCTCTCAAACCACAACATGATAAAACTAATGACGTATGGTTCAAAATTAATCAATGATGTATTCTTCACACATAGCTGCCATACTCTGTGCAAGTCTGACTGGAAGTATTCAAGACAATAATGCAAGCTGGTTGCATTCAATTTGTCCCAGAGAAGAGAGCCACCATACACAAAACCATCATTCTCCGAGACTAATAAAGATCTTCAAGCAATTAAATAAACATCTTAATGACAGTAAGACAGCCCTTCTCGAAGAGGCACTCTTAAAGAGTGAAAATAAACTCAAGACTCTCCAATGAAAAGGAAGAGATAGAAAGAGAAACCAGGCCGGTGGAAAATATAAAAATGAATATAAAGCCATCTACAAGTTTGCGAAAGAATCTGCATGGAGGCCGTATACGATAGGGTCACTATTTGTCGAAGACAGTTCACTAATTGCAGATCCCAGGAGGATAAGTGAAGTACTAAATAAATAAATAATTTCAAAGTGTCTTCATCTCTCTTCGGTTTGTATTAATACATCGAGGTGTGGTTACCTCAGAGCGTCAAATTGCTGGCGGAACTAGAAGCAATCTAGCGCCACTACACAAAGAAGATTGACACGGTGAAACAGATGAGCCTCTGGAAGAGGTTAAAAGAACTAAAGCTCTACTCCATAGAAAGAAGGCGTGAAAGTTATGCAATGTTATACACACAAAAGATCCTGGAAGACTTGACAGCTATACCACCCGCCAAACTGGATAGCACTGGACAATACCAAAGGCCCCGTCTTTTCCAACTCAGATACGGCCTCAGAACTGTTACAGCTTGAATTTCAGAGGCCACTACGATTCAACATTTTGCGAAACAACCGTAGGGATTTACCAGGTGTAGATATAGAGGACTTATAATTTTGTATCTAAGATATCAAAAGCACCCACAACGCCACAGAAGAAAAAGAGAATAGCAGCTCCGTCCAACTAGATACTACACCAGAAAAGGTACAGAAACACATTTAAAGAGGCAGAAACACATTTAAATGAGAGGCACCAGCCTCTGGTTCGAAACTACTAAAATATGTAGATAAAGGAATATGCACATACACACACGTATACACACACACACACACACACACACACATATATATATATAAGCAACGCAATGTATACGTACACAGACAGGCATATACATTTTCATATAGTTGTATATACATGTATATATATATATATATATATATATATATATATATATATATATATATATATATATATATATATATATATGCAAAAGTGTATACGTATTTCTAGTATGTATAAGGTACATACATACATTCATACGTAGGCGTGCGTGTGTATGTGTATTTGTCTACGTGTCTGTATTAACGTGGAGGGATATATATATATATATATATATATATATATATATATATATATATATATATATATATATATATATATATATATATATATATATATATATATATATATATATATATATATATATATATATATATATATATACATATATACATATATTTGATATAGCTGTACATCTAATACCTGTATGTCCTCTGTCACACGTCAGTAAATACTCTCTTGAGCTAATAATAAATTTATGATGTATTTGCATATATATATGTATATATATATATATATATATATATATATATATATATATATATATATATATATATATATATATATATATATATCCGTGTTTGGGTGTGTGTGCTTGTTTGTGTGTATGTGTGTATGTGTGTGTTTGTGTATTTGTGTGTGAGCAATATGTGTACGTGTGTCAATGTCTGTATATACGTATGTAATTGTGTGACGGTATTTAATTGATCGGATATGTAATTCTTTGTTTCTGTGTGCGCATTTCTGTATGTGTATGTGCGTTAGATAATCTACAAAACCAATAAAAATATAGTGGAAACTGGAGATGACAGTATCTTGTCAAGAACTAGCTAGCGTTCTAGTTTCAACTGGCAACAAACACCTGCCTAAGTAACTGAAACAATAATGGAATTTAGTACCGTCTTAAGCATGCCAAATATTGGTGGAATATAATGTTCTTGGAATTGTGTGTGTGGTGTATGTGCGTGCCTATGTGTTGTGTATCTGTATATACATATATACACATATATTCACATAAATATATGCATACACTCGCATCATGTACATACATATTATTTTTTCATTCTTTGATATAGATGCATGTGTGTATGTAAATATGTGCATATATCTATGTGCATATATCTATTAATCGCAAAATACCACTCTATTCTGCTTACAAAGGTTTGTGGTTGTTCACCAGTCAAGATATTACTTGACGGCTTCTTTTTTTATCTATCTATCTATCTATCTATCTATCTATCTATCTATCTATCTATCTATCTATCTATCTATCTGTCTGTCTATCTATCTATTTCTATTCATCTTCCTCTGTATATATATATATATATATATATATATATATATATATATATATATATATACATATATATATATATATATATATATATATATATATGTATATATATATATATGTATATATATATATATATATATATATATATATATATATATATATATATATATGTATATATATATATGTATATATATATATATATGTATATGTATATATATATGTATATATATATATATATATATATATATATATATATATATATATATATATATATGACAAAGTAATGTGTGTGTGTGTGTGTGTGTGTATATGTCTTCGTCTTTTCTTCTTTTTGTGGATTCTCCCCATATATTACACGCTCATGTGGTCGCACCAGTGAATCCTGTCTCCTCTCATCACCCACGAATTTCTACGGATTCTCTACTGGACTTTTTACACTTCGGATGCACCTCTCCTGCCTATCGATTACACTGGACTCCTCTTCTCTGTTAATGAAAAATCGCTCCAGTACACCACAACGTCTGAAGCTTTTGAACCTTTTGAACTTTTCGTAATTTTTTTCTTCTCTTCTTGTTTCTTTCTGTGTTCCTTTCTGTGGAAGAGCGTAGGCTCGAAACGTTAAAGACTTTTTCACTTCCCGAGCGTTATACTAATGCGTCTGTTTGTTGTCTACACCACCTGTCTTCGTCTTTTGTTGTTTTGTTAATTCTCCCTATATATATATATATATATATATATATATATATATAGCTTTCAAATTATGGCACAAGACCAGCAATTTTGGAGCAGGGGACAAATCGATAACATTACACCCAAGTGTTCAACTGGTACTTATTTCATAAAACCTGAAAGGATGAAAAGTAAAGTAAACCCGCGCGGCATTTGAACTCAGACCCTAATGGCGGATGAAATGCCACTAGGCCTTTGCTCTAGCGTGCTAACGATTATGCTAGCTCGCTGCCTTTACGTGTGATATATTTTGAAATGAGTAGGGTGGCTTATGATTGTTGTTACGCTGATTACTGTGATGATATATTTACCGAGATAACACAAACACTAATATTTCCATGATAGTTCAATGTATCACGTTGCTTTGAATATACGACGATTCAATATGAGTGCCGATGACTGCAACGACCTGTCTTGAGAGTGTCACACAGCTAGTCTTCTAGTTCCAGTCATCTAGTTGATTATACGGTTGCCAGAAAGTTTGTGATTATGTTGTTCTTTTGTCATTTCTGAAAAAATCCTTCTATGTCTTATCTATATTTGCTTGCTTGGATAGTTGCTTCAACATCATTACGATTCGGCAGCCATGTGAGGAAGCATGTGTCTGAGTAGCAATATTGAGTATTATTTAAAGTGACTAGCTGGCAGAAACGTCAACACGCCGAGGGAAATGCTTAGCGGTATTTCTTCTGCCGTTACGTTCTGAGTTCAAATTCCGCTGAGGTCGACTTTGCCTTTCGGCGTCGATTAAATAAGTACCAGTTACGCACTGATTTCGATCTAATCGACTGGCCCTCTCTCCCAAAATTTCGGGCCTTGTGCCTAGAGTAGAAAAAAGATATTGAGTATTATTCACCCTGTCTTCCTCTAGGTACACAGTTCATGTCTATGAAGAGAGAATCACAGGTAGGCCTGTCTTATTTTTGCATCTGCATTACTTTCTCGTTTATGAATTATCTGAAGTGATTCAGTTCCAAGGCATTAGTAGAATTACTAGTACACGATCAAGTATGCTCTTGCTTTTCTAGTAATTTTGTCTATTACAGCTATTTTAATAGTGTTTTCTATATTAATGAAATTTATGGCTGCAACTTTTCATGCAATGCTTTAATGTTGAAACATCGTATGTTCAGTTATAGTATACCTAATAACACTGTTAAATATAATTTAAATATAGTATTGAACTGTGAACAAAGAATCTTCAGCGAATGGTTAATTCCTTCAAACAAAGACTCTATATTGAAGCGTACAGAAGGTCTTACTTTTTTGAAACTTTCGGATATTTGTGGTCACCCCATGTTTCTATATCGCTTTCTTGTCTTTCTTCGATACTCTATCATATTTTTCAATATTTTCATGAAACCCTTCGTTTCTCTTTCAAATATTTACTTACTTAAATAATTTCAAACCATTTTCCATCATCCTATAAGAATTTAATTTTCATTTCAGCACGCCTTAGTGTATATCTTGCATTACTGAAACAGATTTTGTTTTTAGATTTATACCACGGTCATATTCATGGAAGTGGGACACGTCATTCAAAAATTAGACTCCATTGAGCCGTGTGCTAATTCCGCCTTGCTTCTTTTTCATACATTCCTCCTATCATTAACGTTGATGCTTTTAACGTGCTGGATAAAACGCAGTGTATTCAAAACATTGTCATTGTTCAACATAATACCAATCTGATTGGCCACACATATTATCAAAGAAATTCCAGCAGTCCCCAGTCCACCATTATTCCATATGTAGCATAACTAGGACTACACTGCCTAATGTGTCCTTCACCTTTTTAAAACTGTGGAGTGATATTTTACAGAGACTTAACTTCTGCACATGGTTCAACCTCATATTGAATAAGATAACTGTGATTTCAGTGCTCTACTATTCATTATAAAAAGAAACATGAGTAGTAATGCAGTATTAGCCATAATAAAGCACAACTCCTATTATCCTCGTCTGATTTACGACAGGCAGACATTTGTCGTTTTAGGAGACAGTATGTTCTTCTTTTCCGAAATGTGATTCCAAATTCTCTCGTTTTGTCTTTTTTATGAGACCGCTTTCGTATTGTATTCATTTTATTTTCTTTATATATTTATAATCTTCTATTACAAATGTTTCTGTTTTTTACTTAAAATGTATTTTTACCTTAAGTAAATCCATTATTTATTTATGTCCACATCATTTTGTAGTTTTATTTATTGAAGTTTATTTTTCTCACGTCCAAGAAACTTTATTCAAAGATGACTTCTGACTTAAATAAAATAAATTACACAACACTTTCATTCTTTATTGTTTTTCCATACAATTCAAGAATTACTTACTCCACCCCTGTTTAAAGAAAATTAAGCATTGTTCTCTGCAATGTAAAATTCGTTCTTGCTTATTTTAAAGAGTGCTTTATTTTTGTCCTTATTTTGTTCTTATTGTGCTGATGGTGTTAATATAATGGCTGTCCTTGTTGTTTTAGGTGAAGCTATCTTCCGCTCAAATATTCTGTTGCAGTTTATGTCATTGTTGCTGTTGTTACGACTCTTTAAATACATTTTAATGTTGTTTTAGCGGTTATTTATATAATTTCATTTATGAGTAAAGTGGATGGTTTTGCTGTTAATATCAATGTTGTTTTGTTGTTATTCGTTGTTGTTGTTGCTGTTGTTGTTTTACAAGTGGTTGCAGCTAAACTACTGCTATCGTTGTTGTCTTCTTACTGACGTTATTGTTACTCAAGGCTCCGTCGCTATTGATTCTCTTCGTTAGGAGATATCCATGAGGAGATATTTAACTTTATCTTCATAAGCATTAGTAATGAAGGTTATGCTTAAGAATCATTTTTATCACAATTTTTCCTTTCTTTCGTTCGTTCTTTCTTTCGTTCTTTCTTTCCTTCTTTCTTTCTCTCAGTTTCTTTCTCTCTATTTTTCTCTCTCTCTCTCTCTTTCCATTCTATCTATCTATCTATCTATCTATCTATCTATCTATCTATCTATCTATCTATCCACAGGAGTGGCTGTGTGGTAAGTAGCTTGCCTAACAACCACATGGTTCCGGGTTCAGTCCCACTGCGTGGCACCTTGGGCAAGTGTCTGCTGCTATAGCTTCGGGCCGACCTAAGCCTTGTGAGTGGATTTGGTAGTCGGAAACTGAAAGAAGCCCGTCGTATATATGTATATATATATATATATATGTATGTGTGTTTGCATGTTTGTGTGTCTGTGTTTGTCCCCCTAGCATTGCTTGACAACCGATGCTGGTGTGGTTATGTCCCCGTCACTTAGCGGTTCGGCAAAAAGAGACCGATAGAACAAGTACTAGGCTTACAAAGAATAAGTCCCGGGGTCGATTTTCTCGACTAAAGGCGGTGCTCCAGCATGGCCGCAGTCAAATGACTGAAACAAGTAAAAGAGTAAAATACTATCTATACATCTACCTATCTAGGTCTTCCGCTTTCTCTTCACTTCTTTTTCTATTTTTTTTTCAAGAGCTTATACAAAATGCCACAAGTATGTTCCTTCTTTAAAAATATATTTCCACAACTAATCTTCTTGGATGACCTCATAAAACACAGCTCACTATAGACTGAGCTCAGCAGGCAAAATATAAAATGCTGAACGCGCTAGGCTAGAAATTATGTAGTTTAATATATTTCAGATTTCACTATATATATATATATATATATATATATATATATATATATATATATATATATATATATAAACGAATTGTAAATGCAAAAAATAAAAATAAAAACACAAAGGATCCTGCGGTACACGTGTTTCAAGCTTTATATCAGTGTATAATTGACAATACAAAGCTATCTTCAGCCGCAAAAGTATTTCTCTCCCAAGAAATTATATCACATCGTGGCAAGGTATGGACGGATTTCGGAGTACCGAGGAAATTATGTGTAGATGGAGAATTCTACGAGGTATAGTACAATGTATAGTACAATGCAAAATACCAAGAGGAACCTCACCCCTTACATCTCACCTTTCTTCCTCCTTTAACGCCGATGTGATATAATTTCTTGGGAGAGAAATACTTTTGCGGCTGAAGATAGCTTTGTATTGTCAATTATACACAAATATAAA
>NC_142928.1:29205053-29210053 GCF_046866305.1 Octopus bimaculoides
ACATGGGTGTTCTTTCTGTGTTATAGAGAATTAAAGAAGTTGAAATTTCGAGGTCGATATTTATTTTGATTTATTTGACCCTTGTGAATTTTATCAATTTATTTTATCGACACATTTATGAACGAAAGGCAAAGTCGCTCCCAGTGATATCAAAATTCAGCGCCTCGAGGGATGGAGGGAATTTTGTAAGATATTTTTAGCTGTAATGAAAACTGAAATACTCATATATATCTGCACAGACATAAACACACATAGACAGATGCACATGTGCACTCACAGTCAAATACCCATGCACGTACATACAGCCTGTTTTGTCTAGTTCACCTTCCTTCTCATTCTTTTGTGTCTCGCGTTCCGTCATAGAGGAAATACGCATACACACACAATGAAATACATGTATACACACACGCCTTGTCTATGCCTTGTTCTCTACACCCCCGTTCTCCCTCTATCTCTATCTCTGTTCCCCTCTTTCTGTCTTCCTGTCTGTCCGTCTCACTCTCTCTCTCTCTCTCTCTCTCTCTCTCTCTCTCTCTCTCTTTCTCTCACGTTCTGTTACTGACATAGACATCCTCTTAAAATCCCCCAACGAAAGAAATGAAAAATGATATAGCTATGGATGATATGTGTCGACCAATTCATCAAGATAGAATTGTTAGAGATAGACTTAAAGATAGGCCAGAATGAAAACAAAATAACAATAAGAGAGAGAGAGAGAGAGAGAGAGAGAGAGAGAATAAAAGAAGGCATGAGTAAAACAAAGCTAAAAAGAATGAAAGTGGGAGTGCGAGGCTCAGAAATAGTCTCCCTCACATTTATATTGATAAGGACGTATTTGGATTGTTTGCTTTTCTTCGCGTTTTAGATGACATTTGTTGAAGAAGACAAACATCTTTTCTGATTTAAATAAGACCTGACAGCACAGATGCTCTAATGGAAATCTTCACTAGGTAATAAGAAATGTTTAGCGCTTTTATCTCTCTCCTCTCTCCTCTCTCCTCTCTCCTCTCTCCTCTCTCCTCTCTCCTCCTCTCTTTCTTTCTCTCTCTTTCACTCTCTCGACCAAAAGTCAAGTATACAAACAAACAAATGATTCAAGTAAATATATAGAAATCGTAAACAAATAATCTAACAATAACAATGGATGTAGAATAAGTAAGATAAGTTTGTGTAAGAAATACAAAAATAAAAGTATATATATTTAATGCTATTCTAACAACAACACCGAGACATCAATAAAGTTAAATTAACCTACCTCACACTAAAGTAGATTTTGTTAATGTATGTTTGTCTTTATTTTGTTCCAGATTATGTTGAAACCATTTGCAATTTTCGCTCTCTTCATTGTCACTTCACAGCGTTTATTTACAATATTATTTTTATCATTATGTCATTGTTGTTACTGTTGTTATTGCTGTTATTGTTGTTGCTATTATTATTGTTGTTGTTGTTGTTGTTGTTGTTTTTAGTTTTCAATGTGACAAAAAATAAACTTAAGTTTTGTAAACGAAATATGTGCTCATAAATAAATATAATTATATATTCATAACAAAATTATATATATATATATATGTAGCCAAATGTTGAAAAAGACTATTTTATATGAAGTTATCCTATTTATAAACTGGTATAATGATTTAATAACAAAATTACGTTATAAACTATATTTTATAATGTCCTTTCATTAATAACAAAATAGTATATTTTCATAAGAAATCTGACGTTTTTTCATATCAAAATTGAACAATTTTTCCAATTTCATTCAATGATCTCTTCCTTACAAAATTTTTAGATTGCCTCAATAACAAAGTTTTACATCTTCATAACGTTTTTTAGTAATCTGTTTATTGCAATAAGTTTACAATATTTTTATAACAACATTATATAACAACTTCATAACTCTTTTAATGAATTCGTAACACAATTTTATAAAGTCTTCAGAACAAAATTTGGCAACGCCTACATAACCACATATAATATATTAAAAGGTTAGAATGTTTTCATCACAAAATATGCTCTCATTATAAACATTTATATTATGCTAATAAAATTTCACAATGCTAAAAAAATTTCTTAACAATTATGTATAAGGTCAACAGAACAATATCTTATAATGAAGAACTTAGGGAATGTTCGATACATCGAATCATTCTTTATATTTTTGGAGAGCGAATATGTCGTTTGTGACAGTGAATACGTGCTATCGGAAAGCATTTTGAGTTATGTTATCTTATATGTCAGTGAAATTAATGCAAATAAATTGCTTAGGTTTATTCGAAATTATATTTCCTTGTAGTTGAGAGATATATGAGGACATAAGACGATAATATCAGACAATGATATGCTTTATTGAGCAAAACACAGGATAAGCAGAGAATAAAAAGCATAGAGGTCGCAGACCGCCGGCTATTAAGAAACATAAAGTACTTAACATGTTCGACTGAAATGTGCGAGGGTTTTCGCTGCTGCTTCCATTAGAGAGGACGGCAGATTAAACGATTCCTTGTTAGTTTCTAGTTGATATGTTATTAAAGTGTGGTGGAATAATGATGGAAGGGAGGCAACTTCGATAACTTTTCTCCAATCTTACCGCTTTCTGCTTTCAAATTCTTTCCTTTGTATTTCTTTGAAAAGGGACATATGTTCAAAATGTAATGATGTTTCATCTTTCATTCCTGCGTAAAACTACCATCATACTTTTGTATTTTGGCTTTTAGTTTTATATTTACTTTCTAACACATCTCACACACATTTAATTGTTGGATCTGCAGAAAAGTGTAGTTGACATCGCCTTTGCAGGGTCTCATACACAGGTGAGATTGATGAAATTAGTATTCTTCATGAATTAGTCAATATCTGCAGGAAAGACCTGAGCAGGTAGGGAATTCTAGAAATGAGATTTTTCTGAGATGTAAGAATAAGATGTAATGATTTATATAAGGCCTAGGAGTTGGAAACAAAAATCTGATGAGATGAGGATAGGTGAGTAGATTGAAATTCCTGAGTAGATGCAGCATCCAAAGAGGAGTGGCCATATTAATATCAGTAGAGAAAGTAGAAAGAGGGGATAGTGATTCTGTAAGATATATTAGGATCTGTAGGGCAGCTGCTCTGTTATTCGACATAGTATTTTTCTATGCAACACAACTGTAGCAGATCTATTATGCTTGCACGCGGCAGAAACTTCGACAGCAATGCTCCACCAATATTCTTAGTTTGATATGTGTATGCTTTCAATAAAACGGTTATTCACTATATATATATATCTAGACATCCTTTCTTGCGAAAATCATTGTATATTGTTTCAACAACATCCTCTACAATGAATGCTGGTATATTGATCACGTTTTGGGACAGCTGCTAATCACATTTAGTATCATCTAAGGAAATGTTATAAAATAGACAACTTCAATTTTGAGCGTTTGGTTGAGGTTTTTTATATTTTATTGCCGTTGTTTAACAGATGCTGAATGATACCATACTACGCACAAAGGATTTCTGCAATGAACTTACGTGTCTTCTTTTGAGATAGATCTTATGTATGTATATATGTGTGTATGTATGCTTTATTTTGGTATTTAAGTTCTTCGCAAAATTCAAAGCAGGCAAGTCTCTTTTGTTTAAGTCGGGATTTGTGAATATGCAGCGCGTGAGTGTGTGCAAATATATGTGGGTGCATATGTGAATATACCTGCTCTCGCCTCATGTAATAGATGTACATGTCTCTTTAGCATACCAGCGTATATGTTTCATTACTCTTTATACCTTAGTGTGTGTGTGTGTGTGTGTGTGTGTGTGTGTGTGTGTGTGTGTGTGTGTGTGTGTGATAAGGACATGAATGTATGTTTATTCTGTACTAGAAACAGCTAAAATGGAAAATTCTTAAGAAGCTCTCTTTGCAGTAACGTGGTCTTGTGGTTCTGCTGCAGCTTCGAATCAACAAGAGTTTTCTGAGTGAATTTGGTTGACGGAAATCCTGTGGAAGCCTGACGTATATATATATATAAATTTATAGAAAAACAAAAGACGAAGACAGGTATATGGACAACTGCTTTTAATTATTTGTATTATTTCTCTAGGTTGATTTCTAACAAAGATATAATGCGCTATCGTTGGAATAAAGATAACAAAAACTCTGTCACGTTTTACAATAGAAAAAAGTCTTTCACTTTTTTACTCTTCCACTTACAGATTGTATTCGTAATGTGCGAATTGGTTGATTCATTTTTCTGTAAGCACTGGTGCATCCAGATTGTTACTTAGACATTTACCCACAGTAATAAGTATACCAATTATAAATGGTATTAATGTGAATTTATAACTTGGATATGCATGCATGTATATAAATATATTATTAGTATTCATTTGCCAATTTCTATACGTTGGTAAAAGAGCTAGTTTCGGACCTAAAAACAAGTATCTTCCATGAGATGGTACCATGTGTGTAGATACGTATGTATATATCGATGGGCGCATTTATGGTTTGTAGCATATATGTATCTCAATACAAGAACTTCATAAATGTTTTACATATATTGTTTTCTACTCTAGGCACAAGGCCCGAAATTTTTTGTGGGGTGACCCAGTCAATTAGATCGACTCCAATGCGCAACTGGTTCTTAATTTATCAACCCCGAAAGGATGAAACGCAAAATCGACCTCGGCGGACGTTTTGTATATGATAACAATACTTTTGACAATTCTGAAAATACATATGACATCATATATATACATATATATATATATATATATATATATATATATATATATATATATATATATATATATATATATATATATATATATATATATATATATATATATATATATATATATATATATATATATATATATATATATATATATATATATATATATATATATATGTATATATATATACATATATGTAAGAATGTATGTACGTGTGCGTGTGTGCTGCACTCGCGTACGTATGTGTGTTTCTGCATGATATATATATAAATAAATATATATTTATATAA
>NC_142928.1:29212553-29240053 GCF_046866305.1 Octopus bimaculoides
CATTTGAAGTCGTACGGAAAAACGAGAAATCTATCTTAATCTCACACCTCCTGAATTATTCCTTATTTACAACGCATTGAAAGTTTCCAACTCGGACTTTCTCGATTTTCAGTTACATGGTACATTCATATTACAATACATAGTAATTGACTACTCTGTGTGTGTGCGTGCGTGCGCGCGATGCGCTATTTGTTTTAGACCCTTGCGTTCTGAGTTCGTATCCCAACATGATGAATATGTGCGGTACAATCGCTCGGTCTTACTACACAACATAGCAATCTGAATTATTTGTGCACAGGAGTCCATGCTATTGCGTGCACTTGGATGAGGTCTTCAGTTTGAAGAGACTTCTTCTCCTATTCCCATCAGTCTCGGGGGTCTTCTTTACGCTCATGTTCGCTGCCTTCCACCGATGACAAAAGATATTTTCAAAATGGGAAGTTTTCTTTAAATTCTTCAAATTTCTCCGATCTTTTTAGGAATTTCAACTAACGGATAATGCTACCCGTAAGTGGAGATAAAATAACTGTATATACTATAAGTCCATAAGTTTTTTTTCAGTTTCTTTACTGATATTTTAACACCTGCGTACATGTTTTGCCTGATTACATGTGATCAAACTGATTCTAGCTATATTTCTGGTACTTATTTCATACTTTTAGAATTATTACATGCAAGATTAATGATTACCAGGAGTTAAACGCAGGTGAGAAGAGCCGTAATTCTAATTTGCGCAATATATGTTGTTTGGCATTCTGCTGATATTTGTAAGTATCTGCCGTGAGATATATTATAATTAATTATAAATTAAGTAAAAATGTTTGGATTGTATTTCTGTTTCGTTTCAGTAATTATTCATCACCTACTTCAAGCTTTGCTCTATCGTTACTTGTGTTTCATTTTGTTTTCTTTGTATTACCCTTGTCTTTATTCCCTTCTTTCTTCTTACCTGTCTTCATGTACTTTTGTGATGTATCATCTATTCACTTTAGGTCAACTATTGACTTCTTTGTCTGTTATATTCATCTTTCTGCAATTCAAGTTCAAAAAGTGCATCTCCAATTCAAAAGTTTTCGAGTTTTCACTTCGATTTTCATTTTGTATAATTCGTAAGTTATTTAATTCCTCTTTCACTTCTATTTCGTCATCTCCACTATTATTCTCGCTCACTCTCTTCATTAATCCATCTCTCTCTCTCTCTCTCTCTCTCTCTCTCTCTCTCTCTCTCTCTCTCTCTCTCTGTCGCTCTCTCTCTCTTTCAGTACATACGCTCCCACACATGCACAAATACGCAAATACATACACCCACCCAAACACCTCCCCACCAACACCCCCCACCCCCACACAAACACATATATGTACTTCCCAAGCTTTTTTGTTTAAATCAGAATCGGCCCCCAGCCACATGTGGTTTATTTTATGTATGAACTCTACATCATTCTCAATTCAAATCCTTTACATTTTACAGCTCTATTATTTTATCCCTTTTCCTCTCTAATGTACCTCCCCTAGTCTAGTGCTCCATTCCTTCGGTCCAGCCGACACTCTTACTTTATTAATTACGCTTTTTTTTCCTTACTTACTCTTTCGCCATTTCCTTCTTAATCTGTCAGTATCTACCTTATCTACCTGTTTTTATATTACTCTCTCTATCCCTCCCTCGTTTGCTCTCCTCTCTTTTTCTCTGTCTGTCTGTCTGTCTGTCTGTCTCACTCTCTCTCTCTCTCTCTCACACACACACTCTTTCTACCTACATACCTATCTATCTATCTATCTATCTATCTATCTATCCATTTGTCTATTTAGCTCGATAGGATCTGTATGAACTCAACAAACACAAAAGTTGACTGGTGAGTTTGTCTCTAATATATAGAGATTATAAAGTCTGCTAATGCTCTCCCCTTTAACACTTATATAGCATGTCAGAAACTACTTGAAACCTTCAAACAGAGAAAGGATGCCCTTTGAACTGACTTTTACAAAGAGAGAGATTACGTATCATTCTAATGATTTTCAGTTTGTTTGAGCTTGAATGATGCCTAAACAATGGTAAACCATGACAGATCATATGATTTTGTATATTAGCTGCGGTTGCCTGTTCATATACTTGTTCCGTTATCAGTATCTAAATGTACTTACGGTGTCTACATAGTTTTTAAGTTTGTAGATGCCATGGCTAAGGCAAGTTAGGAGAATTGCCATCAGTTTCGAATGTTCAGGCATTTGTGTCGATTCTACTTGTATCTAGTTCACAAATATCTTTATAATTTTTACAACAGTGTATTCCGTAGCTCGAGTTAGTGGACCAAAAAAAAAAAACGGTTGAGGCTGCCCTACTCAGGTTATAAAATCTGCTGCTGGCTGGTATTTGAATATGAAAGTGAAATACATCTAGACACTTTTTTTAAATCACGTGTAAAATTTTTTGTCAGTTTCAGTATTATTTTAAGACGCTGCCGTTCAACTATTAATCTTTAAATGTCAAACTGTTTTTGTACTTATTCCTTATAAATATCTCAGGTGGTTTAAAACCTCGCCTAAATTGCATTCATTGTAAATGATGATGCTTAGATGGAAATGTTCGGTTAGATAACACATTTGAAGAATGTGGTGTTGTTCTGAGAAAGTAGATTGGTAGAGAGCACTGCAGTGAGTCATTGTTAGATGACCTCAGTCATCACCATATATAGTTCAATGATAAGTGTTGATCAAATGGTAGCCGATAGCTTTCCGAAATTGAAACATATTCTTTCAGAGCCGGAATTTAAGAGTAACACACTTCTTTCATATCAAAATCCTGTGTAATAGTTTGTTTTCGCAGATGAGGCAAATATTAAATAGCGTTAGAACAAGTATGCAGCATTGTTTAACTCCAATTTTTATATTGAGGAACTCAAATTTCTGCTCACCTACAACAATATCAACCAACATCTCTATGTGAAAATGATAGATGAGATTCAGGTTGGCTGGACAACTTGACCAGAACAGACATCAACTTTTTAAAAAATGCAACGAGCTAATATTAATACAAAAAGAAACAGGCGGTAGTTGAAGAGAGGAACCAATATTCTTGTGGGAATTGCTGGTGACTCTCGCTGAAAATGTAAACGCAATTGCTTTCAAATTCCTGTAGCAACGGGAAAGGAAAAAATCTCTTCTTAAGGAAACAGCGTGCCTTACGGTTACAGCAGTCGAACACACGCCTTTATGATCATGAACCAAAGCACTAGGCCACACACTTTCACACCCACTGATATATAATGTACCTATGTGTGTATGTTTATGTGTGTAGATGTGTGTGTACTTGTGTGCGAGCGTGCATAATATATATATATATATATATATATATATATATATATATATATATATATATATATATATATATATATATATATATATATATATATGTGTGTGTGTATGTGTGTGTGTGTGTGTGTGTGTGTATGCATATATATATATATATATATATACATAACATAGACATACACACATACGCGCAAATACACAAACGCATAAACACGCACAGGCAAACATATGCATACATACATTCACATACATATATACGCACACTAATAAACACACACACACATATATGCATGTGCGTGTGTTGAAGTATCTTCTAATGTACAGCTATTTTGTTTTAAACTTGACATTCATTGGCTATTATCGTCTTTTATATTTGCCTATATATTCCTGTACACTCTGTTGTCAGGGTTTATATATAACGTACTTTCCACTATTAACATTCAGCTCCGGTCCGTAAAAGCTCATATTTCTTATGGCAATACTTATCGTGTGTCATGCAGAAATCCTTTTTTTCTTTTATATATTCCTGTAGTTTCATTTACTTTCATTACCTTTATTCATTTGTCCTTTGTCTTTCATTTATTTATTTACTTTCGTCTTTACGCTAACTTTAGTCTTACAATCTCTCTCCTCATAACAGAGCCAAGAGAATATAATCTCTGAACAGGTCTGACTTCAAGTTACCTATTTTAGGGTTTTCGTATGTTAAATTTCTCACTCGCATTTATGAGACGAAGCATGAGTTGTTTCGCGCATACTATTAGCAATTCCAAATCTTCTATTGTTTGCATCTCTTATCTCAGCACACTTGAAGGTTTCCTCCTCATCAACAGGCAAGTTTCTTTATAAGAAGTTTATACTTAGTGGCTACAAAATAAGTGTAAAAAAAAAACGGAAAAGAAAATGAACTCTTAAATTTACGTCCAAATCCACAGAGTACAACATCATAGCAGTAATAAGCCAAATCTGATATGCGAAATGCAGAAAAAAATTTACAACTTTCATTTTTACTGTTTCTGTTTGTTTATTTCATTTCGCTTTAAAACTATTTCTCATGGAACAAACTCTGTAAGAAATCTTTATAAAAGATATTTTCTGTATATTTTGATATTTTCTTCTTCACTGTTAACTCTGCAAGATAACAGACGAGTTGCATATCTTTATATCCACAGGCAGCTTTCTCCAGTGTCTCTCTCTACTTCACTATCACACACAGCACATCTGCATATGTATCTATGCGTGTGTACACATAGGCACACTCACATGTATGTGTATGTATGAACTATATATACATTCATATATTTATACATACACATACGCACATATCATATGTTTCTCTGAGCACATATACATACACATGCGTGCATATATTTAACTATCGACCGCTGAGTTACATTTTAAAATTTCTACCAATTAAAATATAAAAGTACACGTAACACAAATCACCCCGATATACATACATACATACATACATACATACATACATACACACACACACATACACACACACACACACACACACACACACACACACACACATATATATATATATATATATATATATATATATATATGATATGTGTGTGTGCGCGTGAAAGCGCGTATCCTACAGGTTATTGTATTAATCTCAAGATCATGTGTTCAAATCTTGGTTCAAGCGTCGTGTTGTATCTTTGTGTATGGTACTTACTCCATTTCACCGTCACTCAAATCCATTCACCTAACTGAATCTCACTCTGATACTGGTACATTACCACCCTTCAGCTGTTACAATGTCGATATTCCAGTAGGTCTTTGTATTGGAGAGTTATTACAAACAATAGCAGCCCCTAGTTTTGTTACGATATATCTAAGATATTTAACTATTCAGAGACAGCAATGAGAGCTACATCTTGAATACTGTATGTTAGTAACTTCTTTTCGACTATACTAACACCAATAAGTTTGTGACATATTAGTCTGCATTTAAATTTGTTGAAATCCAGTGTAATGTCCAGGTATACCATACATTCATTTGACTGATCGAGTAACTGCTTTTGCAGCTAGGCATTATTCCGTAGCATTTTTGTAAGACTTCTTGTCTCAGGTTGCCAAGTTATTTACCACTAAGAACATATTTTTTCTTGATGATTTGTTCGACGACACTGTTTGTACATAAAAATCAATTATATTGATTCGTGCTTTTTCTTTCTTTTTTTTTTTTTGACATTGCTTTTTCTACCCTCGTGGATAAGGCATACTACACTCAAATTTTGATTGACCTCACTATTACACAAAATATTTTGGATTAACCGATGTCTTTTGATTAAGGCCACTTTACAGTTTTTGAGAGAAACGCTGGGAAACAGTTAGGCACTGCTACAAACATTTTAATCATTGTGTCTACGGCAGTAGTCCATCAATTTCTTCTACGTTTAGGTATTTTAGAGTTACAAGTAAGGCTACAGTGTAGAAAAATTCCGTTGACTCAACCATTTATATTTATACCAGCAGTTTGTCAACCACACAATTGAAGTCTTCTTTGAATATCTTACTCACATGCAAGAGTCAGATAGGAATTACTTCTTTCAAACTGTGATCTTCTTCAGTTGTGCACAGAAGCTGTTTCCATTGCTATACAATTGAAAACCTTCGGGTTAATGTTTTCTAAAACCTATGATTACTCTGCCTTTGATGAAAAGCTTAATTCAATTCTATTTTTCAAAGTAAATGAGTGACAATTTAAGTAATGAATTAATTTAAAGTATTTGAGATGCTTTCTTCGTCTCGTGAAAATGTTTCTGTCTTTGGAGTTGATATTCTTTTCAACGCCATGTATCTTCATTCCTTCAGCATTATTCATATTGACTAAGACGGCGAGCTGGCAGAAGCGTTAGCACGCCGAGCGAAATGCTTAGCAGTATTTCGTCTGTCTTTACGTTCTGAGTTCAAATTCCGCCGAGGTCGACTTTTCCTTTCGGGGTCGATAAATTAAGTATCAGTTGCATACTGGGGTCACGGTGACAGCAGCAGACAGAGGAGCAGGACGGCAGGGAGAGGGAGCGACAGAGGAAAGAAATGGTAAGAGGATGAAGTGCAAGGAGAAGGGCTAGGGATACAAGAGGGAGAGAGAGAAAGGGGATAAGCAGAAAGGCGGGAATAGAATGACAGGATGAGAGACAGAAAAGGAGAAAGCATGAAGGAGGCAAAATTTGTGACTGATCAGCTGAGGGACTAGTCTAAGAAAAGAAGGGCAAGTGGAAGAAAGAGGAGAAAGGCTAGACGTCTGGATGTCTTGCGTTTTTGTCCCATTTTGTGTTATATATATATATATATATATATATATATATATATAGAGAGAGAGAGAGAGAGAGGCGTAGGAGTGGCTGTGTAGTAAGTAGCTTGCTTACCAACCACATGATCCCGGGTTCAGTCCCACTGTGTGGCATCTTGGGCAAGTGTCTTCAACTATAGCCTCGGGCCGACCAAAGCCTTGTGAGTGGATTTGGTAGACGGAAACTGAAAGAAGCCCGTCGTATATATGTATATATATATATATATATATATATATATATATATATATATATATATATATATATATATATATATGTATGTGTGTATGTGTTTGTGTGTCTGTGTTTATCCCCCCAACATCGCTTGACAACCGATGGTGGTGTGTTTATGTCCCCGTAACTTAGCGGTTCGGCAAAAGAGATCGATAGAATAAGTACTAGGCTTCTAAAGAATAAGTCCTGGGGTCGATTTGCTCGACTAAAGGCGGTGCTCCAGCATGGCCACAGTCAAAAGACTGAAACAACTAAAAGAGTAAAAGAGTATATATATATATATATATATAATAGATATATGCATATAATATACATACGTATATATATATTTATATATATATATTTATATATATATATATATATATATATATATATATATATATATATAAGTAGGTGTGTGTGTGTATGTTTCTGTGTCTGTATTTGTTCCCCCCACCATCCCTTGACAACCGGTGTTGGTGTGTTTACGTCCCGTAATATAGAGCGGTTCGCCAAAAGAGACCGATAGAATAAGTACCAGACTTACAAAGTATAACTCCTGGGGTCGATTTGTTTGACTAAAGGCGTTGCTCCAGCATGGAGGAAGAAAACAGTATAGTGTAGAGAGGTGTAGGAAAGGTGAAGTTTAACTTATTTGGAAATGCATGCGTCGCTTTCAATTAGATGATAAATAATAAATAGTACATATAATATATATATATATATATATATATATATATATATATATATATATATATATATATATATATATATATATATATACATATATATATATATATATATATATATATATATATATATATATATATATATATATATATATATATATATATATATATATATATCAATATATATATATATATATATATATATATATATTGGCCTTCGTGACGGTGGCACGTAAAAGCACCCACTACACTCTCGGAGTGGTTGGCGTTAGGAAGGGCATCCAGCCGTAGAAACTCTGCCAAATCAGATTGGAGCCTGGTGTAGCCATCTGGCTCACCAGTCCTCAGTCAAATCGTCCAACCCATGCTAGCATGGAAAGCGGACGTTAAACGACGACGACGACGATGATGATGATGATGATGATGCATATATGTGTACAAGACGTCACCAACAGTAAACAACATGAAATACGAAAACAGATGAGCTGATTACGCAAACAACGAGAGAAGCAAATGGAAAACGGGACAAGTAACATAAAGATCGACCCTTCATCAGTTGTAGGCTGTCTACCTACTCCTCATTTCGAGCATTCAATGACAATATGTGTCTTAAACACAATTACTCCCATAAATTCTAAAATAAAATGTATTTATACACACACATGCGCACACACATGCACACACACACACGTATACATACACATATACACACACACACACACACACACATATATATATATTTAGACAAAGGGGAGAGAGAGAAAGAGAGACAGAGGGTGTGAGGGGAGAAATGAGATAAGTCATCTCAGACGATAACAACTAGGTTCGGAGACAAGCTCTAATCTTACGGATATACTGAATGTTGTTAAGATCCCTTGAGAATATCGCGGATGTTTTAAAGAATATATGAAATATTACAAGAGAATCGGCGACAAGTTCAAACAGCAACTGACCTTATTTTAGTAACTAAATCTCACTCTGCACATTCCACGTAATTATACAACCGTACGTTACTTAAAACCGAATTATTTTCTTCATATATGCCTTTCATTTTCAGCCTTTTATTCGTACCTCTTATTTCGCGTTGTATATTTATGTGCGTGTCTGTGTGTATGTGTGCGTGCGAGTGTGTATATGTGTGTATGTATATATATATATATATATATATATATATATTTATATATATATATATATATATATATATATATATATATATATATATATATATATATATATATATATATATATATATATATATATATATATATATATATATATATATATATATATGAAAGAAGGTTTGAAAATACACTTATTTTTTTAAAATATTTATTTACTTAACCGGTTTCACTTTTTTAGAAAAAGATTATCAAAAGTCTTTGAGAATAATAAAAAATGTTAAAAAGACTGTTTTTTAACATTTTTTATTATTCTCAAAGACTTTTGATAATCTTTTTCTAAAAAAGTGAAACCGGTTAAGTAAATAAATATTTTTAAAAAATAAGTGCATTTTCAAACCTTCTTTCATATATATTTCCACTCGTACGGTATTCCACAACTTTACTTTATTACATATATATATATATATATATATATATATATATATATATATATATATATATATATATATATATATATATATATATATATATATATATATATATATTCTTCTACAGCTGCGTTTAGATTCAATATATTCATCATCATTTTATATGAGAAGCAGGTTTTGAGGCGAAAATAACTGGAGATTTTTCTTATCCCTACGTGGATTTAGTTAAGTGGACATATTGTCTAATAATCCTTTATTATACGGGTCAGCAATATGGCTACATCTTGAAGAGCTTACCGATTTCGAAAACTATTGAACACCCTGGAATTTATAAAGCAGATATGAGTAGCATATGGGAACCGGTATTAAGGAAGGATGGAAAATATTAGATTTATGAGCCCTAAAATTCACTCCATAATTGCCCACGGGCATATGGCGTAGTGGTTAAGAGCGCGGGCTACTACCCCAAGATTTCGAGTTCGATTCCAAGCAGTAACTTGAATAATAATAATAATAATATCGAAAAATACCTTAAGAATGAGAACCTAGGTTCGAAATTTCCCCAAGACACCTGATGAAGGCTGAAGTGTATATCATCCGAAGACGAGTACAAATATCTGTCAAATGTAAATAACGTACATAATTCCTCATCTCTTAAATATAGAACTGTAAAATGAAAGTAACTGAATAAAAGAAACAATATATAATTTCTTCCAATTCCAGTGTCATCCTATGCAAGAAAGATTATTTTCTCCGGATATGAAAGAAATATATGGAAAACAAAACAGGGTAATATTCATTTTGTTATATGTATAGCTTAACATATTGTAGTGTATATGGTGAGTCACCAAGGAAGACATATCATATAGTTAACACAACATATGTGATCAAACGATGATAAACCATTTCTTCTATATACATCAAACCTTATATTCGCCGAAGAAATGAAATTATATGTTTGATATTCACCATTTCTCACATATGCACCAAAGCTTAGATTTACAGAAGAGAACTGATGTATTTGATATTCATCGTTTCTTCTCCGAGACATTAAAAACTAAACACCGCGAGCTAGATGAAATGACTCGAAGCAGGTGGTGTAAGCTGTAATAATTTAGCTAATCAAAAACTTATGCGTTTATGAAGCTAAACTCCACTTACACATACTGTTAAAGTAATGGATAATGTCACAAGCATTAGAAAAATATTTTCCCTTGTTTTATAAACCTAGCGTATTCTGGGATTGAAAATTAAGATTCGATTTTATGAATTGCCTTCTTATACTTCATCCCTATTTGAAATAATATACGGAATATATGAAATTGGTAATAACTGTGCGTAACATTTCAGAGAGTATGAAAACACCGATTCGAATCACCGAACTCTTCACCGAACACTGACCATATTCGAAATAAACAAATATATAAAGTAAAGCCAGGGCACATGTCATCACGATGGCTATTTTTAAACGGTACAATACTTGTCTTAATATTTTGGATAATACTATGGCGGCGAACTGGAAGAATCGTTACTATGTCGAGCAAAAGGCTTACGGCATTTCGCCTGCCTTTACGTTTTGAGTTTAAATTCCACCAAGGTCGACTTTTGCCTTTCAACCTCTCGAGGTCGAGAAAATAAGTACCAGTTCAGGAGTGGCATCGATGTAATCAACTTATACACTCCACAAAATTTTCTGGCCTTGTTCCGGAACTTTGAAGCAATATATTAGAGAATACAAAACTCATTGGTGCATCTACAATACACATGAAGATACTAGAGCTCATTAAAATTATACTTTCCTTATCACCCAAGAAAGACAAACATTGAAATTAATGGGTACCAAAATGCATACTACCTTAATAACATCACTGGGCCCAAAATGTGTTGGGTTACACACTGCAAGAATAAAACAGGGAAAAAATTATGTAAGAAAAGTGTTGCATATATACGAAAGAGCAAAGAAGCAGATTCTGTGTGTTCACAAGCCTTTTTAACCCTGGCAACCAAATCTCCCTGAAACAATTGGACACATCAGATTACAAAATCTCTGAAAAAAAAAAAAAGAAAACAAATCGGTTAACGTCTTTGAAAACGTAGAACTAGAGCGTATTTCACGGTGTTAGTTATTTCGATTGTTCCAATGTCGTTCCATAGATTCGGTCATTAAAAACGTAATAGTGAGACTTGTTTCGTTCTGCTAAAAGTTGGAGCAGAAAACAAGTACAAGAATAACAACAACCATGATAATCATATAATGTTTTGAAAATCATCTCATTAACCATGTTAATGTTTCCGCCATTCAACAGGTACCTGCTTAATCTGGATGGAACAAGTAATTGCAATACTGTAGTTTAACATTACCAGTGTTGACATCTATCCGATAAATTTTCTTCAGCCTACTGACGAACCTTCTTAAAATCTGTAACTGAACGTCATCACACTCGTTATATTGCATGGAATTTAAATGTACCAATACACTGTAACAGTACAAGACCAGATATCAGAAATTTAAACCCCGTCCCCTTGTGATCGAAGCAACCAATAAAGCTTGTACAAAGAGAGATGTTTGTATTCCACTCATTCCCAACATTCCATCAGATATTGCATTTCAGTTTAAACACCAAAGTATTCTCAAGAGTTATTCCTTTTTGTTATGATCACCAACAGATCTCAGAGACTGTCTCTTAGGGTAAATAGAGTTGTGCTGAGAATTTCATCTTTCTGCCACAGTAAATTCGTAAATGTTCAGTTTTTGGGCAAAATTTGACTGATTTTCAGGAAAGCACAAAAACCGTAGAACATTCAGTGTTGTCTGTCCAGGGTTCTTGTAAAAAGCAGTAATAGAAACATAATTCTGTTAGAATTTCTTCTGTGTCACAGGTTACGAATCACTAAAGAGTTATACAAAAGAAACAGAAAATTCTATTTCAGTTATGTATCTAAATTACAAAAAACATAGACAAACATATTTGAACACATAATGCGCTACATTAAAAGTTATAGATGTTGTGTAATATAAGTTTAACAGAACATCTTTCATGCTTGGCAACCAAACCACGCCGTATAGTTCTTGTAGTGACCTAACAGTAAGGATTTTGGGACCACAATCATTAGGTCGGTATTTCTATTTTAGGCTAGGGCAGCACGTTGTGTCCTTGCGTAATGCTCTTTATATCACGTTGTTCTTGACTACTTAGCTGAAAATGAGAAGTAGCTCTTTCGCCAATTTCCATATTTTCCATGTTCTACTGCGTAAAGTGGACGCGAACACAAGTCTGCTCGCGACTACATAGGTACCAAACACAATTAGCAATACTATAATATATTCTGTTATTAGAGATGACGGCCGCGTTATATACACATACATACATATATGTGTGTCTGCGCGCGCGTGTGTGTGTATATACACTGGTTGGAATAAATGAATTTGTCTGTATGCATACATTTCATGCATACTATTTTCTATAGTTTAGATCTACTGACATATTTATTATACATGTGTGTGTGTCTATGCGTGTGAAAGTAGCTAGAAAAAGAATTCCCATTCAATAAAAAACATACTTTACACAAGTATTGAGCACTCTGTTATTCGTTCACAAAATGTAGGGTTTGACTGTATGCCTTTATAACTATCTATACATACGCGTGTGCGTGTTTCTGTGTATCTGTGTGTGTGAGAGAAAAAGAGAGAGTTTGTGTGCATATATATATATATATATATATATATATATATATATATATATATATATATATGTATGTATGTATGTATGTATGTATGTTTACATACAGCTCTCGACATGTTAATGTAACAATTTGGATGGCACTTCTGCGACTGATTTAAAATCCCTCCTGTAAATTCCTGATGTATACGTCAAACAATAATGAATAGACGAAAGTCCCTAGAGTTCATTTTATTTATTTACTTGTCTATTTACTTGTTGATTTGTTTGTAAATTTTCATTAAGTCGTTTTGTGAGCTACTGTTACTATTATTATCATTATTATTATTATTATTATTATTATTATTATTATTATTATTATTATTAGTAGTAGTAGTAGTAGTAGTAGTAGTAGTAGTAGTAGTAGTAGTAACAGCAGCAGCAGCAGCAGCAGCAGCAGTAGTAGTAGTCGTAGTAGTAGTAATAGTAGTAGTAGTAGGTTTTTGTTTTGCTTTAGTAATGTGTGTGCATTTTAATAATTGGAGCCAGACATTGCCGTTACAAGGAATACAGCGGTATACTAGAGAATGCAACATACCCGCATGGGAATCGCACGCAAAAGTGAAAGTGGCTGAAAATAGAGTCATATACAGACAAATATCCAAATCACAGGATGGAGTCGGAGACAAGATGGCAGAATGATTCTCACTTGGGACCATTTTTCGAAAATACAATAAATACAACGCACACCCACATACACACACATATATATACGTATATGCATATATAAATACATCTCTATACGCACACACATACACACGCATATATATGTGTGTGTGTGTGTATGTATGTGTGTGTATACATACGTAAAACATAAAATAGACAGCGCTATGTTTTTTAGTGAAATAACTAGGTACGTAGTAAATTAAGTAAGCAATCCTTTAGAGGATGCCTTCAAACCTAGAGAATAAAAAAGAATTATGGTATGTACATGTGTGTGTGCGTGTTCGTATGCGTATTATGTGAGTACGTGTGCCTATGCGTGTGTGTGTGTGTGTGTGTGTGTGTGTGTGTGTGTGTGTGTGTGTGTGTGTGTGTGTGTGTGTGTGTGTATAAGACGCCACTTAGTGACAGAGAATGTTAAGAAACCCTCATAAAATGTTGCATGCGTTCCAGGTTCGATTCACCGCATACTATTCGGTCAGGAGAATTTCATGTACCCTCGGTTGTTCAAAATACCTGCCCTGAGGAATAACTTACAAAGCTCGTTTTTCTTGCCTGTGTAAATTGTCTTGATACAATTCCACCTACCAATAACATATTCTTAGATTCCACCAGCTTTTTGAAACAAGGAATTTGCAAGGAAGCTATGTATATTGTAAAAATATTATGTATATTCTAAAAAAAACCTATGTGTATTGTAAAAATC
Organism: Octopus bimaculoides; assembly: GCF_046866305.1. NCBI lineage: Eukaryota > Metazoa > Mollusca > Cephalopoda > Octopoda > Octopodidae > Octopus > Octopus bimaculoides. The sequence goes on from NC_142928.1 coordinate 29,226,710, forward strand.
CAGAAACTGCAGAAAACGTTATTCATTGCCGAAATGTAGATGTTTATATTATATTCGTAGCTATAAGAGATGCTGGAAGAGCACAGGCATATGAGATTGAACTGATAGTGATCGTCAGACAATTGAAGTGTAGTCGGCCAAGCTATATCCCTGTTTCTGCTTGCAATTACAATAAAGGCTTAGTTTGACGAAGAGTTAGCATTCAGAAGGATATAGATCTGGAATCAAGCACGATTTGAGTAAAGACTTGAAATTGAACCTTTGGTTTCAGAAAACGTATAACATTCGGTGTATAGGTGAAAACGGCTAATGTTTAACAGCTCGCTTTTGCAAGAAACTTCCAGATATATTCTTCATTACACAGTTTCTCAACCTAAGCAGTTCTTTCTCAATTCACCAGGAGTAATTCATTCTTTTATGATTAGGGAAAATCGACAAGTATGAATTATAGGGTATCTACCACACTTCTTGTATATGTCGATGAATCTCTGCCGATTTTGACAATGAGGATTCATTCGATCGAAAAACTGAATTAGATGATTATTGCATTAGTATTTACGGTAATCTCACACAATCCGAGAACAAACGGCTCTGCAATTTCTTGCCGACAACTTGTACAAGTGATTTGCTTATAGTGATCAAATGTTTGTGTTGAGCATTAGCTAGCTCTCTCCGTCAGATCAGCATTACCTCAACAAGTGTACATTGTATACTACACATTAGGTGTCGCAATGATCATATAGCAATGTGTGAATAAATGTCTTGTTCGAAAACACAACACACCACCGGTTCTAGAACTGATACCACGATATCGCGATTGTGAATGCAATACTCTGTCCAGTTGGCCATGCATCCTCTCTAGTGAAAGGTATACACTCAACAAAACGCTAAGGAAGAATCAGGAGGACACAACTGTGACAATGTTATTCCATTTGAATATCAAGCATAATACTTCTCATAGAATTTCATATATTCAGTCTGAGCAATTTCTATCAAAAGTTATCGGTCAACACTCAGCCACAGAAAATTACAACTGCTCAAGACGCTGCGCAGAGGGATCCAAACTAGGTCTTTGTGATTTAATCAATGCATAAATACACATACATACACACGCATATATATATATATATATATATATATATATATATATATATATATATATATATATATATATATGCATCACCCTATGCATTTCATAGTTATCTTAATGTAAAATAAAATTAGATATGGAGTCAAACTGATAATAATTATCACAAAACGTATTGAGTTTTATTTTATTTTGTTTGTAAACCTAATTGTATATATGTATATATGCATATTTGTACGAGTATTTGTGTATATGTGTGTACGGATGGGTACATGCATGTAAGCAGGTAGGTTTATATATCTGCATGTGTGTACGTGTGTGTTTGTGTATGAATTTTGGTAAGAAAATCGATAAACCATTGCTTCTCAGCAACAAAAAAAAGCCCCAACAAACGATCCCTTTGCATTCTCGTCTTCCTAAATCCTTGGAACCAGTGATTTACTTATTGAAAACATTCAACAAAAAGAAGAAATTACGATTAATAAGAATACGATATAATAATACAGTATCTATGGACATTGACTGTGCCTGAAGTCAACGAGATTTACTCTACATGGTCGATCAACATACTAAAGATAGGGATCTTAACAACTTTTTTTATCTTGTCAAATCTCACTATACTTCTTAAAATGGGGAATGCTACATTCGCTAAATATGATCATGGGTGGACATCACTTGAAAATTATGCCGAATGAGCCATCGCTATATTTTCCCCATAGACCTACTCGCTCAAGGACATCAAAGACTAGAACAAAATAACGCAACACATCGGTCTTTTCAAATGATGCCGCTGCAACTCTACATGGTCAGTAATTAGTTATTTCAGACTTTGGCACAAGTAGGGCTATATTAGAAGCATTAATTGCCGCAGAGTAAATCAATGCATCGGGCCATATCATATTTTCATATTGACAGTATGCCAAAGAATTTGTTGATCAGAATTGGTTCCTAGTCGTGTGATGCTCTTGGGCAACTTTCTAGTGTGCTTATGCCTAAAAGCGTCTCTGGGAACAAAGTTAGCAATTTTAGGGTGGATGGGTTTGTTGATTATGATCAATACGAGCCCCGTATTTAGAAGACATTTCATTTTATCAACAGCCATGGAATGAAAGGCGCAGTCGATGTTGGTTAAATTTCGATTCAGAACGTAACGACGGACGAAATACCGCTAAGCATTTTCTGAAGGGCTCTGCCGACTCCCTGCATTCTGCATAAGCAATAAATAATAACAATGACTTCTTTTACTTTTAATAATACTTATTTCTCGCCCCGAAACTTAAAACAAAACAAATATCAATAGATTTCAGCTTAGATATGCATTTAGAGTCAGAGACATATGAAATAAAATCCAAATGATAAAACAAAAGTTATTTTTCAAAATTACAAATATACATTACAGCCCCTAAAATGATAAAACAAAAGTTATTTTTCAAAATTACAAATATACATTACAGCCCCTAAAACATGCCAGCGGGGCTTTGAAGTGCGTTGAGGAAAACGGGGGTTTCATATTCTTCCCCACAGTGTCGTATCTCTGTAATAGAGGCAAGTGGTCAATTACCTACAGAGACAAAAACTGTGCAGTGACTAAACCCATAAAAATATGGAAATCTGAAACTCGGAGAAATGTTTTGGGAAGTTTTCTGTAAGCAAAGACCCTCAACGATATTAATTAACACAGATGCTCGCACGCACACACAAATACAAAACACACAAACACACACTCAAACAAGAGCAGACGCGAACTGGCACACATATATGCATACGTAGACACACACACGTACACACATACCCAGGTGTGTGTGATCGTGTATGTATGCGTGTGTGCGTGTGTGTGTGTGTGTGTGTGTGTGTGTGTGTGTGTGTGTGTGTGTGCGTGTGTAGCATGTATGTCGTCGTTCAGTTTTACTTCAAGATTTCTTGCCAATAGAGAAAGAGCCGGTTTCTAACCTAGATCCAAGGCCCCTTCAGTGAATTTTCAGCATCAACAATAGTGTAGTTTTTATGTATGTATGTATGTATGTATGTATGTATGTATGTATGTATGTATGTATCTATCTATCTATCTATCTATCTATCTATCTATCCGTCCATATCTCCAGAAATTGTGACATTGTCGACGGTGGTGATTAAAGATCACAAATTTCAGCTAAACTGAGAAGATCGCTCTTGGAGTTGAAAGTAATGGTAATGGGAGTAATGATGATAATGACGACGATGAGGATAGAAGTGTTGGCGGTAGTAATTGTATTAGTGGTGATAATGATGATCGCATTAGTGGTAGTCTTCATGATGATGATGGGGAAGAGGTGGAGGTGCAGGAGCAGAAGGAGGATGGCTATAATGGTGATCATGAGAGCGATGACGACGACCGCGACCAAGACGAAACGAAAACGATGACCTCGACACTGACGACCACGGTGACCACGACCATGATAACGATGACGATGATGATGACGATGATGATGATGATGATGATGATGATGATGATGATGACGACGATGATGATGATGATGACGATGACGACGACGACGATGATGAGGATGATGATGATGATGATGACGATGACGACGACGACGATGAGGAGGATGATGATGATGATGACAACGACGACACAGACGACGACGACGATGACGAGAATGATGATGATGATGATGATGATGATGATGATGATGATGATGATGATGATGATGATGAGGATGATGATGATGATGATGACGATGACGAAGACGACGACGACGACGACGACGATGATGAGGATGATGATGACGACGACGACGATGACAACGATGATAAGAGGACGCAAAGCGAGGTAATTCTTCTCGATATACTGAACATGTTGTTCGAACTGGATTCTGTCGAAATCACGAACCTGTTCGGTCGTGAAATTTCGATGGTAGTTCAACCCTTTTCACTTGAGAATTAGGGTAAAAGCCTAAAGATGTAAAGAACTTTTTCTGGGTACTCTATATGACAGGAAACATTTTAGTGATGAACCAGCAATCCATTATGTATTGCAAATAAATGGTTCCGAGTTCAGTCACACTGCGTAGGAATTCTGCCTTGGAATTCTGCCTAGAAATTCTGTCTAACATCTAAGGAACGGAAACACAACAGTTGTCAAGCAGTGATAGGGTGACAAACAGCTACACACACACACACACATATTTATATATGATGGGCTCATTTCCGTTTCCGGCTACCAGAAGTTCCGAGTTCCTGGTTCATGGTTCCCTGACACTTTGAGCAGGTGTCTCCTACTATGACTTCGTGTCGACCAAAGACTTGTGAGTGGATTCGTTAGCCGGAAACAGAAAGGAACCTGTCCTATATAGATATGTCTGTCTGTCTCTCTGTTTGTCACCCTATCATTGCTTGACAAATGTTGTTGGAGTATTTCTGTCCCTGTAACTTAGCGGTACGGCAAATGATATAATATTTACTAGGCTTAAAAAGTAAGTCCTGGGGTCAAATTGTTCGACTAGAACCCTTCAGAGCAGTGCTCCAGCATGGTCTCTGCCAAATGACTGAACCAACTAAGAGAATAAATAAAACAAGAGCACTCGGAGAGCGCAAACTTCCACCAAAGCAACATCAACGTTCTCTCAAAGACGAGCCGGAGATGAATTTTAAAATGGGAATATCTGAAATAACCTCGACTACTCTCACAAACAAGAATGCTAAAAATGAACCCAACCGCTTTCAAAAATTAAGTAAAAAAAAAAAAAAGAAAAGAAAAAAAAACAGGAAAAAGTAATTCAGAATCCTTGTCCGGTACCGGATCGATCGCAGAATCTAACCAGTTCGTACCAGTTACAAGGGCAAACATCCCTGAAAGTTTCATACGATTCCATCAAGCGGTTCTTGAGATATCTTGTCCACGGTCCAACAAACAAACAAACAAACACGACTGAAAACAATATCCCAGCCTTCGTTAAGGTGGAGGTAATAACGCTGAAAGTAGTAAATTATTTGTTATTGTTGTTTTGTTATTACTTTTAGCTTGTTTTAAACTGTTTCTTTTCTTCTTGTGTTTACGCGTTTTTGATTACAACCAGGACAGTCATTGTTTTTCGGAAATTTATCAAGATCAATATCACCCACTTTTGATTTTAAAACGGCAGTGTAGGATTTCTATGAGATTTGACTGTTGTTTCTAGCAGATCGTACTATCGCTGGCAGGCTCTTAGATAAGTTCGTGTAAATTAAGAATGTCATACCGAGCCTAGAAGTGATACATTAAGAAGAAACAAAACAAAGGAATGTGACTGAGACTCAACCAAAATTTGGTCGAATCCACTGCTTTATTAAATATCTAAGTAGTCTAAAGTGTTTCATCGAGCTCATTAATCTATTCTGGCTATTAACACATTAATGTTTTATTTAATACTGCATTTGTGTAAAGCTGAAATTGTAATATGGTAGCTAAATACTTGACAAAAGAATTACATTTATCATATTATATAACGGTGAAATATGTGACATTTATGCCATGTTTTAACACAGTTGTTATTTTTTTAGTAATTGTTTTGTTGAACTTTTCGTAATGTTTATGTTATTTGTGTATTTATTTACTTACATCGGCTATTATCTATGGTTTATGGCGAAGAAGAATGGAAAGATTGTAAAAGAAACAGACAGCTAAGGCGCATGCGCCATTCTCCCAAGCACAGCACAGATTATATAATGCGTCGCCAGTATGTCTGCGCAGAACTTTACTCAGCAGACACTCGATGCCGTGCGGAGGGCTACACGCTGTCTCTTGTTACATGAACGCTCACAAAACGGCCTAACCTCTGACCTCGGGATTCCACAATCTCGCATACTTGATACGTTTGTTGTACATATACATCGACACAACGCCTTTTGGGGATTTGCCTGTCAAAGAACACACTTGAGGTCATTCGAAGACAAAGACATAAAGAAGAAAAGGAAATGAACGAAAGAAAACGAGATAGACTAAACCCGTATGAATGAAATAAATAAATTAAAAAAAGAAATGGAAAAGATGAAAACACTAAAATAACAACTAGTTACAACAAAGAAAATAAATACCACCTCCTTCGCGTGTGTTGATGTGCTGCAATATATGTGGGTGTATATATGTATCTATGTACGTATATACGTATGTATATATATATATATATATATATATATATATATATATATATATATATATATAGGTGTGTATATATAATGTATATATTTATTTTGTATATGTATATATGTATGTCCATATATATATATATATATATATATATATATATATATATATATATATATATATATATATATATATAGGTGTGTATATATAATGTATATATTTATTTTGTATATGTATATATGCATGTCCATATATATATATATATATATATATATATATATATATATATATATATATATTGCATGTATATGTAAGTATGTATGTATGCATGTATGCAAGTTCAGTTCTTTTTTACCGTAATACACCATTTTTCTTCCCCATCTAGTGGAGATAGATTTGTTTAATGAAAACTACAAATTGGATGTTAACATCATAAATTCATGAGGGCGAAGTGCCATACGGACTTCGTATTGTATATTTCTATTGTTGGTAGCAATCTAAATTCAATGATTGCTATCGCTTTAAGTACAACTTCGTTAACAGCCAGTAGCAACTGCAGCAGTAACAGCAATAGCAGGACCACTACTAGAACCTCCACCACCACTACCGCCACTAGTAGTAGTAGTAGTAGTAGTAGTAGTAGTAGTAGAAGAAGAAATACAAATATTCCCACAAATTCTTTGAAATATTGTAGTAATGTAAGAATCATTTGTTATAATCGTTGTTATAATTACCTAGAGCGGCGAGTAGGCAGAATCGTTAGGATACCGCCAAAATGCATCAAGTCATTTTCTCTGTCATCACCTTCTGAGTTCAAATTACGTTGAGGTCGAATATGCGTTTCATTCTTTCGAGTCGATAAAATATGTACCAGTTGAGCACTAGTGTGGATGTTATCAATTTACTCCGCTCCCAAAAGTGCTGACCTTGTTTTAAAATTTGAAACCGTTATTATAATTATGAAAGCGGCGAATTGATAGATCGTTAGCGCATCGGATAAAATCCTTATCGATATCTTCTTCAAATCCTGTCGAAATAAACTCTGATTTTCATCATTTCCAGTTCACTGAAATAAAGTTCTCTTCAGTACTAAGATCGATATGATTGGCTAACCCAACTACTCCTAAAATTGTTGGCCTTCTACCAAAATTTGAATCCATTTTTATTCATATTTTGGTTTGACTCGGGTTCCGTCTTTTTCCTGGTAGGATTTATGTGGGCAGCGGGTTATTACCTGTAAACTTAGGTATCCACAAGTTTTCAGTAGTCTTTCAAGTGTTTAGAACTTTCTTGATAATACCTGCTGTCCCTAAGAAGCAATAAATCTTAGATCTCAAGCAACTCTTTTAAGATTCTAGCAGAATATAAGATTGTATTTTTCCATAGGTTCACTATGCGAGTTTCAATTCCAATGTATTTCAGGTTTTAGGTTAAATTTTGTTTTATACAAAGTGCACCAATTACCATAGGAACGATTATTGTCTGGTCTCCCACAGTCTCTTCAGCTCTCTGCCTAGATCCCGATGTTTCACAAAGTTTAAATATTTTTTTTAGTATCGACTCCGCATTCATAAGGATTTTAAAAAATCTTTGTTCTTACTTAGTTTGTTTATTTTGTCTTCTACAATCATGTCTGTTGTCGCTTCAATAGGATGGTCAACCTTTACGGAGAAGCTCTGAAATTCTAATTATTTATCACAGCCTCTGGTTTGCGTTCATTCCATCATTTTGTTACTTTGAAGAGTATACTCTTATACTCTTTTTGTGTGTGCTAGTGTACTTTTCAAGAGATGATTGAAACTTTCGTCTCCTTTCCTGCAGATTCCATATTTGCTGTGGGACTGAGATTTGTCCATGTTTCACTTCATCGCATTTGTTCCAATTGCTGGTTCCTGGGTGAACATATTTAGCGCTTTGGTCTCCCGTTTCAGGTTTCCATTCGTCACCTAAAGCCAGCGTTGTTTATTTCTGACATTTTCCGTTTGTTGTGTGAATTGGCCATGTAATTTCATTTTCATTTCCTTCTATCCTCTTTTTCTGTTGTTCTTCCTTCTCTTTATTCTCCTATAATTTCAGTCACTGTTTCAGTATCTACCCGCCGAAAGTGTTCTTTCTTTACTCAGCACAACATCATTTTCAAATCCAATATCGGTGTTTTTTGCGTTTAGTAATCTTCTGCCACTTTCTTTTCTTGGTAGGTAGAATCTCTTGGTATTACTTTTAGGGTGGTGAGCAATTTTCTTGTTCTTCTACCGACGTTCTGTAGGTCTGCCTTTGTCTATTTCAGAAAGGGGGCTGAGTATATCGGTACGGTCTTAGCCCATGTATTTGTTGGTTTAATGCTTGTCCATCCATTCAGTTTTATTTCGAGCACCTTCCTAATTCTCTTTTTGAACCCTTTTGAGATTTTTTCCCTCATTTCTCCTTCCGTTAGGCTATCGCCTTACAGTACTTTGTGGTATTTATATCCCTCATTGTTCCACGACGATCTAATGATGTTTCCTTGTGGTCATTTTGTGTCATTAAAGTTTATCTTTCGGCCTCTCTTCATAATTAGTACCGCTGCCCCTCATCTACCGCAAACTGCATTCGAGTACCTTTACTGAATATTCTTACCGTTTGGATGAAAGACTCCAGGTCCTTCACATTATTTGTATATAGCTTCAGATCATCCACACTAACCAGGAGATCAATGCAATATCGAACAGTAACAGAGAGAGAGAGAGAGAGAGAGAGAGAGAGAGAGAGAGAGAGAGAGAGAGAGTCCTCATCGAAAATGCCGCTGCTTATTTCTATATTTGCTAGTGATTCATTTGTATCTGAAATTTCTACCTTATACACTCTCATTGCTTTTTGCAAAAAAAAAAAAAAAAAAAAAAAAAGCCCTTTATCATTTCATTGAGGTTGAACGTCCTCAGGCACTCCAAGAGCCAGCTGTGTGAAACATTATTGTAAGCCTTCTTGTAGCTTATCCATTCAATAGTAAAATTTTCGTTTTTACTCTTGCTCCATATAATATCGTACTATCTATATATAGTAGATAAGCTGTCATTCTTGATTCTTTTCTACATCCTTCTTGCTATCTGGCAATAGATTATACTTTTCCAGGAAATTATATATCTCATTTGCTATGAAACCATGTATTAATTTCCAGGGCAATGATAAATAAGTAATAGATATATAATTACTGATATCTCCTCTCTTTTATTTCTCCTTCTGTATCTGCATTGTCCTTATATTTGTAATGCTAACTTCATATTTTCTAAGCAGTCAGTAAAACAGGATCTATACAACTGTGTATAGTTGAGAGATTTTTGAAGCAGAAACCCTGGCTATCATATTGTCCGAGGGTTTTGTAATTTGGTAATCTTTTGATAACACGTGCACACTTACACACACAGTTAATTTTGTTTACATCTATATCGATTCGAATTTCGCAATTCCTTTCTCATTAATACACCAGCTCCATTTTTATAATTTCTCAAATGAATGTCAAAAATTTCGAGATATAGTTTTTAAATTATGTTACCTTCAACCATCCAATCACGGATATACATTACGTCTCTCACGACCACTACCAACACATATGAACACAGAAATATTAACAGAAACGAGCCAACAAAATAAAATATGCGTTGCGTTTTGAATTGCATGCAATAAAAGGTAAGTGCCACTCAAAATACACAAAGCAATGTGAAAAGTGGTATACATTGACTTGGGTAGTTCTAGATACCATCACTTTCAGAATAAGACAGGATACCCGTGACTGTAATGACTTTCCTTCTAGCCTTGTCGATATACAAGGCCAACATAGGACTTAAATTAGCAACAACAAAATTGGCTAGATCTATTTACCCAAATAAAACAAGGTAAAATCACGATTACAAACTCGAGAGATAGACTAATAAATGCGAATTGAAATTACTCCTTCATACAGAAAACTACCAGAAGCTTAAATCAAAATCTTGAATAAAATCTTACTTCATTTCTGCTGTACTTCTAATAAACGGGACAAATTTCGACACGCTGTTTCAAATATTTGAAAGGAAATGCTTGGAGGTTCATTTTTCAAGCTGCGAAAATATAATGCTTACAAAAAATATAACCATATTTCACTTATGATATTTTCAATTGGCCTGTTTCCAAACATGTAAATCTCTTACTTTAAAGACTTCCGATTTTGTTGCTTCTTCAGTTTAAAAGTAATCAGGTGTTGATTTCAATCGGTCGTAACACTTTTTTTAAAAGAATAACTGGATTAGATGGAAGAGAGCCAAAATGAAATCCATGGGGAGGAAGAGTCAATAAAATGACACCCTAGGCTTGATAAGAACAAACTAAGAAACAAAGACATCACTAGATAAGTTGTAAAATAACCGTAAACTACTTTATATATATATATATATATATAATTGTAGAAACATCATACTGAAAGCGCCAAAGGGTGAGAAATAGCTAACGTTTCGGACGGAGAAATTCTTCAAGGTGAACTTGCTACAAGAGAAATAAATATTACTGTGTGGATAGTTTATTTCTATTGTGTTTGCTTTAAAAGCGAAATTATGGAAAAATTAGACGCATTTTCGTCATTTGATGCTCTTTGGTCTCCAGAACAGATACACGTTGTACATACAGCAGAAAAGACATCTACAGTTGATGGAGATGTCTTCGTAGACAGGACTATTTGAATTTGGATCGCTAGGTTTAGGAGTGAAAATTAATTTTTATCTCGATGATTGTGAACAATCCAGTAGGCTTACAGTTGTTGATGATGACAACATCGAAACTGTTCACTGAAATAATCTAAGTCACACAACACGAAACATAGTAAAAGCACATTCAATATATCTCATATGAGCTTGTTGGCACTCCGTCGCTTACAACGACGGGGCTTCTAGTTGATCCGATCAACGGAACAGCCTGCTTATGAAATTAACGTGCAAGTGGCTGAGAACTCCACAGACACGTGTACCCTTAATGTATTTCTCGGGGATATTCAGCGTGACACAGAGTGTGACAAGGCTGGCCCCTTTGAATTACAGGCACAGAAGAAACAGGAAATAAGAATGAGAGAAAGTTGTGGTGAAAGAATGTAGCAGGATTCGACACCATCCCCTGCCGGAGCTACGTGGAGCTTTTGGTGTTTTCGCTCAATAAACACTCACAACGCCTAGTCTGGGAATCGAAACCTCGATGCTATGATCGCGAGTCCGCTGCTCTAACCACTAGGCCATTGCGCCTCCACATATGAGCATGACAGGGCATTTAAAACCACTTGGATGCGTGAATCGCAATGATGTTTGGGTTTCTCATAATTTATTGGACAAATAATTAATAGACCGCAGTTCTATCTACGATTCCCTATAGAGACGCAACAAAAATGATCCATTTTTGTAAAGAACGATCACCGAAGATGGAAAATGTATCGGTTACATCAATGTGAAGTGAAAAATATATTAGAGAAAATGAAACCACCTTTAATTACACCAAACCGGTCAAAAATATGATGCTCTATACTTCGTAGGTTTGGAAAAGCACTGTGTATTACGAGGTTCTTCCACCAAATCAGACTTTGAATTCAGACAATTCTTGTTTCCAATTTAACTGATGATTACAAGAGGCAATCGATGAAAAACTTCAAGAAGTAGCCAATCGGAAGTATGTTATCTTTAATAAAAGCGACACCAGACTTATATATATATATATATATATATATATATATATATATAACGTGAGAGAGTTAGGGGTTGGGGGTACAACCCACTAAGGGATACTAGAAGGTTTGGAGGTGATGTACAGGAATTATATTGGAAAAAATAATATGGTACTTAGATATCTGGATGGTTGTACATATATATATACATATGTATATGTGTATGTATGTATACATACATACACATATATTTATATACATGTGTATATATGCATGTGTGTGTGTGTGTGTACTTATGTGTCTATTTATTTATGTATAAATACAGTCTCTCAGTTTGATATATCACAATACCATTTCTTTGAATTTTCAAAATTTCAGAAAATTTCATTTCACTCGAAATAATATATACATTGACACTACTTTGGTTCCTTTTAATCTTTATCATCCCTCTAGAAATTCCGACAATTCTAAACGCTTAAAAAGTCGGTTTCCTGTTTCTAAATGCTGGGGGGTTTTTTTTCTGTTTCAGTCGCAGGACAGGTATTCATATAAACTATAAGATTAAGTTTCAATAAATATTTTCCTCATATTTCCCTTCTACTCGACATTTTATGATGATTTTTATTAGCCGCAAACAAAAAACGGTAAGATTTCAATTGTATGTAGAGAGAGGATGAGTGCTTCTTGAAAGACTTCCTTTTATAAATGTTTTGTTTATTTGTGGTACTTATTGGTATGTGTATCTAGTTTGTGATCGAATATGTTGCTTATTTAGTTATACGTGTGCGTGTGTGGCCGTATTTGCTTACGTGTTTATAAAAGTGCGAGACGTTATATGTGTGTAAGAGAGAGGAACATGTGTGTTTGTGTCTACATTAGTGCGTGGAGTATATTTGGCAGAGCAGTTTTCCGTATTTATTATGAACAGAGAGCAATGGATATACATATACAAATATTTATATTTATTTAAGCTTATACGTATTTATAGATACATTTAAGCACATGTAATTAGTTATGTATGTGCTTGTATGACATTAAAAATACAGCTGTATTAAATACACCATAAATTTTGGATTAATTAGAATTATCACTTCCTATACAGAACGTATCACAAGAACCAAATATTAATTTCAAACAGCACCATATAAGAGAGGGAGATAATATCATAAATCCAGATTGGAGATCAAATGACAATCGTACGTACTTGTTTCTGCCTCAGCCTACGTCATCATATTGGATTGCTTAAATTGCGTGTTTTGGGATTTGACATCTCGTTATTAATGAAAATATATTTATTATACGCAATTCACAACCTGAATTAGAAGGCTAAAATACATGTAAATAATCGATACCCTAAGAGTGAGAGAAATATAAGAATGTAAAGGTCCGTAAATATAAAAATATAAGGTCAATAAACAATAAAAAGAACACGAATATACGCATACATGTAGAGTAATAAAAAAATTGATGTGCATACATAGGCACAAATGAATTAAATAA